>NC_056739.1:1499580650-1499750650 GCF_019279795.1 Protopterus annectens
CTATTCCTTAACCTTGGCAAAGCAATTGTCTTTGTCCTATGGGAGTGGTGTGCAGGAATTACAGACACAACAATCAACAAATCTTACATCCAAAACCATGGAATATATTATAACATATATAATTAAATATTAAATCAAGAGTCTTAAAAGACTTTATTGCCCAGCAATGTGGATTTAAGACTAGATCCTACCTAATGAATCTAATAAGCTTCTTTCACAGAGTTACTCAAGCTATAGACTGTGAGCAAGTTGTTGACACAGTGAACCTTGACCTAGCCAAGGCATTTAATGCCATATCACATGCAGATATAATAAGCAAGTTTTAGAAGCTCCAAATTATCCCATATGTGATTAAGTGGATAGCCATCTGGCTTAGAGGCAGAATGTACACAGTAAGAGTAAGAAATGTATCCTCTGAAAGAATGAGGGTGACAGACATCTGAGCTGTGACTGCTGCTGTTTAGCATTTCCATTTATCAAATGAAGATCTTTGGTTAAAAAAGTTTGCAGATGACTGTGGACTTGAAGTTGTTGTCAGGTTCCCCCAGGTACACATGCACTCCAGCAGGAATTTGTAACTGTCATTATCTTGTGTACTAAAATGAGCTCAATGACAAAACATACAATATTGTAGCATTTGGGAGGAACTCCTAGCTCCAGCCTGTAGCATAGGTACCACCACTTCAGAATGAAAAGGATGACAGACCTGGGCTTGTGGGAGAAGAGCTCTGAGACATTTGACCATCACATTGCAATAGTGGTTAGAAATAATTTTACCTTGCTCAGCCCATAACAAAAAGTATTTCTTCAAGATCAAAAGGACTCCTCATCTTTTTGTATTCTACTTTGAATGCCCCATCTTTGAGTTTGGTGGCCATTTTGGGAAGTACCTTATTAAGCATGTCAAGCAATTGGAAAGACCCCAAGGTTTTAACTAAAAGGATTTCGGGCCTAAACAATCTGAGCTACTGGAGCCTTTATCCTTTTACTTGGTTTCTTATAGCCTCCTTAATGAGAGACCTATTTTGCTTATAGGGCTATAAGATATCCAGTAGTCCAAGAACTCTTATAACTCAAAAAATTAGACAGTCCATAGTCAGCAAACACCTGGGCTAGAGATATAAATCTACTGCTGCAAATAATTAACACTTAAGAGAAGGGAAACATTTGTCACACACTACCTACTTCTTCTCTGGGAATAACAAATACCTCTCCAAGTTAGGAAGTGTGGCACACTATCTGCATTTGAAAAGGAGCTGTACAGCCGGATGGGTTGTAAAAAACTCACCACTGGTGTAATGGGTCTGACTCTCCTTAAAATGAGAAGCAAGGCATACAGGTGAGGACTGGCAAGGTAGAAATGGGCTTGAGGCTCAGTTGCCTTGTAACTCTTATCATCCTATAATCTGTCTCACTGCAAACATTGCATCAGTTGTGCCTCATCCAGATCTGAATCCAAACTGATCATCTTCCATCTTAATTTTGACTGCTCCACATATTTACCAGTCACCCTCTTCAGCACTCTCATGCAGTGAGAGAAATTTGATACACCTATACTTCCACAGCTGTGACTATTCCATTTGTTCTTGTACACATGCACTAAAATCCTTATTTTCTAGTCATCTGGAATATGCCTCTCTCGCCATACTGCTAGTACCCTCTGAAGGCATTTGTACCATAGTTTGTTCAACATCTTGATCATATCTGCCACGATCTCATCTCAGCCTGCAGTTTTCTGTGACCTCATTTTCCTTTGTGCTGTTCTTACTTCATCTAGGATAGATTGTTCTTCCTCTATTATTGTAGGCTGTGTTTGAAAGAGTTAGTTCAGCTTCTCTGGGATTTTCATCATTCAGAAACTGCTTGATGCACTCCTCTCATCTGCCTTTGATGTCCTGTGGAATGGGGAGCAGTTTGTTACTGACAATCTCTTATGAATTGTGTCTGAAGGCTATCTTCTTTATCTTTCTGCCTTTGACTTTCAATCTAATAATGTTTTTTTTTCACTATCTATGTCACATTCTGGAAACTGGAATAGTGCCTCTGATGCCTTGCTCTTTGTTACTATGACTGCTCTCTTAGCAACCAGTATTCCTCCTTAGCCTGGTGCGTCTGTTCTGTCTCCCACATTTTACTGCATTCCTTCTTTCTTTTGATAATGTCATGGACTCTGCATTCCACCCCTAGCTTTTTTCTATGTACTTATTTTCATACCAGGCTGTGACTCATATCTGTTTCATAGTCTTCACATGTGCTCTTTTGATGCACTGCCATTCCTTGTGATTCAGCCTATTTGCTCTTCTTCCTGAAGGGCTACATCTATTAAACCTTTGTACGTTCTCTCTAGTCACCTTCCTGGTCTTCAGCCTATTCTTGGTTGACCTTAGAATATCATAGGATGTCATCTATTTCATGCAGTGAATTTCCAAATTCAAGATGTCTGACTTGCTAATAAACAGCAAAACAGTGCAAATAGTATAAAATAATTCAAGGAAATAAAACAATTATTTTATATGCAGGCCATTTTATAATAGCAATAATGCCCTATACATGTTTGTGGGTTATTTCAACAACAATCGGTGCTAGGTTTATGGGCATCAGTGTGATTTGCTCCCAGATGGTATGGTTTAGCAGCAAGGGCAAATCTGAGGATCCAAAGTCTCTGGCCAGGAAGAAACAAATCTCACTATGCCCAGTATCCTTATGTCATAAATTGCTTTGACTTTTACCATGGTAACATTAATGAATGCATTAAAAACACATGCACACACAGATGTCACATGCCAATATTGGGTAATGGATTGCTCCATTTAGGTCATGTTTTTTGAACTATGTTTTTGGTATTTTTGCTCATATCTTGTGTAAAATGTAATTATATTTTGAATGTCTTACTTTTAATATCAGTCCTTGTAGACACTTTTGAAAGGAAATAACATTGCTGATATACAAATATTTTTTCTCAGATGAATGAGAGCTCTATTTCTGAAGGTGTTGAGAGTATTGTACAGAAAAGTCACTTAAATTATTCAGTTAAATATGGAGTTTCTGTACCATATTTAAAGACTTTTTGTTTTGTCACAGTGCTGGCTCTGAAAGATGTTAGTAGCTTTTCATGTAATGGATTTGTTAGAAAGTATTGCATTCTAGTGGGGAGTTTAGTTGGACATACTGTGAGCCAATCAAAAATAAGAATTTCACTTGCGTTGTATGAGCCTTGGTTATACAGGTTGGACCAAGGGATTTGGCTTTTTCTCCATTTTTAGTCACACCAGGAAGAAACATTTGTTTGTAGTCTATTCTTAAATAAGTCTAAAGTTGAATATTGCTGTTTATTACTGTTTTTTAATGTATAATTACAGAAAATAAGAACAGATTTGGTTCACCTTGACCAGTTGAGTTACATCTGGATAATGTTACAACCAAATGAAAACAGCAGGCTGCAGCTTTGGCTTTAGAAAAAAAGCAAAACAAAAAGCATTTTTGCTGGGGGCAGTCTTCCTCTCCACCCACTGCCGGATACATTGCACCCCCACATTCCTTTATGTATATATATATATATATATATATATATATATATATATATATATATATATATATATATATATATATATATATATATATAAACTTCATAGTTGCACAGCTGTGAAGAAACAACTTGACCTTGTAAATCTGTGTTCTGATGCTTTTGCTGAACCAAGGGCTAAAGTTTATATCTACATCTAGACTGTGTTTCATAGATTTTTCTGGAACTATAATGTTTTGTTCGAAACTTCCATATGAAATACCACTTTATCATTTCTTTGAATACTGGTTTGCATGAATTGACTGATTTGTGCAACTTAATATCATATATAGGTTTTAAAGGAGACTCTACATTTATTCCACCTATTTCTTGCAAAACCATTTCTGCATATTATGAAGTTGTTAGAAGAGATTTAAAGTGTTAGAAATTTAATGTGGTTTCTAACCTGCTCAAAAAAGATGGCTTGCATTGCACATTGTCAAAGGACAGCATTATTACTATTAAGCCTGCAGATAAGGGTGTCAGTATTTTGTTCATGTCAAAAGTCATGTACTTGCAAGTATGTTACAATCTATTCCATAATAATATGAGTATGAGACCTTGTCATCTAACCCTTAGAGGCAAGTTAATGTCTGATTACAGGAACTTTGTGGCAAATTAATGCATGATCACAGGAAGCTTTACAAACAGCTGTAGACAGAGAAATTATTTCAGATAATTGCATGACTAATTGTTTGTTGTCCCACATAATCTTGAAAATCCCACTGGAAGACATACTGTATCCCAAAACAGGATTTCTCTAGAGAAAGTTGGGTATCTGATTGTCCAGTTTATACAACTGCTCTGACCCAGAAGAGGGTTCCTCAAGAGAAAGTTGGATATCTGGCCAGTTTATACAACTCTATGTGTTAGTTTTGAGCTCATATTTACAAGATAGTTGCCACTTCCTATAATTATTTCTAGATGTAAAATGGACTGAGAGGTACTTCTTTGTAACTAATAATAATGCATATAAACAGTTATGTGACATCAGCCTCTTATACTCCACACCCCACTGAACTTATATATACCAAATTCAAGATTGCCATATGTCAGAAAAAAGGAAATATTCAGAGAAATGGCATTTCAGACATATGTAAGTCCATTTTTTGGGCCGTTCAGTCTTCAGTCCTGTCATATAGGGACTCACGCTAATGAGTTCTAACATTTCAAATGGCTACCCTGCCAAAACCTACAAACATACATACAAAAATTTGGGAAAGATGCCATGACTGGACTCCTGTGGTATACGTGGTCACACTTTGCATCCATAGGCACCTCCATGAAGATGTAGGCCAGTGCCACCATAAGCACCTAGTACTCTGCTGTAGCCTGTGGTGTGTGTGTGTGTGTGTGTGTGTGTGTGTGTATGTGTGTGTGTGTGTGTGTGTGTGTGTGTGTGTGTGTGTGTGTGTGTTTGTGTGTGTGCATACCCATGATGCCTGCATTAGATTGCAGCCATGAGTAAAATTATCTGCACCTACCAAGACCAGACTATCACTGCACCTTTTGTAATAACAGTGATGTGCACATCAGAGAGTAACCAGGGTGAGGCATCTCATGTGTACACTACATAAAGATCCTGTTCCACTAAATCTGTGCCTCAAGTTCCATTACATTAACTGTAGCTACTCATAGCAGATTCTGTAGTGCTTCCCCAATAGCCTCTCATCATAGCGGACACAACGAATAAACCCATGGTGGCACTCCACTAAGTAAACATAGAAAATTATCTGTGACACCCTCCCCATTACCCATGTGTCCACCTCTGATTAATGGTATACCCACATCTCCAATCTGTATGGATAGCCATGTGCCTGTGTGTCGCTGGGCACCTGTGCAAACAATGATGGCTATGACTCTTGCCACCCCATTTCAGTTCATTGTATATGGAGATATCTGATGCATATTGCAATTCAACTACTTACTGCCGGGTATATCCTGTAAAGAAGATTACATGCATACTTTGTACAGAAGTAGCACAGGAGAGCTACAGCTGACAATATGATCCATGCTATGCTGCTATGTACTTGTCAGGGCTCAGAGAAGTGGATTCAATATTGTTGCTTACCCTGTGCCCCATACACTCTGCATAGTGATATCTTTGGTGTATCATACAGCCAGTGGTTGCTGTCTGTTTACATTAGAGGTATTACTGGGGAATGATTGGTGGGAAATTATGATGCTTCTTGGCTGTGGCTAATGTGGAGTTTCCCTGTAATGATGGCTGGGCTGCCTGCTTCCTGAGGATCATATTATGTAGCATGCAGCATGCACCAAATAGCTAACAGACTGAGGCACTGCAGTAACCCAAAGATAGGAATAGAAGTGGGATTTCAGCAGGCTGAGCATATGCTCTAATGGGTGTGTGTGTGTGTGTGTGTGTGTGTGTGTGTGTGTGTGTGTGTGTGTGTGTGTGTGTGTGTGTGTGTGTGTGTGTGTGTGTGTGTGTGTGTGTGTGTATATATATATATATATATATATATATATAATCAAATCCCCCATATGCTGTATAAAAACAATAAATATATGTTTTATTTAATAAATATTCAATCCTTAAAACATTATTTTAAAGCATGAATAATACAATTACCTTTCATCACCCATATTCATTGTTAACAATATGTTAGAAATATAGAGAATATATGATATAAATATTAAAATAAAAACAAGCAAGTAATTCATATACATAAACATTTCATTTTCAAAATACATTTAATAGAGGCACACTGATTCAAACAGGTATACTTTTGGCATTAATTGACATTTCAGTTATTTGTTTTCCAACACCACTTCCCATGAATCACTTTGGGGATCCTATTTTATATTTTCCAGTACAAAAAATAAAAACATGTGACCTAGTGCCTCTTCCACGTGTTTGTACAGGGAACTATACTCTTCCTTTATTTTCTGTGCAGTTCCAAAAGGAGGATGAACTTTGGTTTGCTGGGCCAAAAAGGTGTCACCACAATGATGTTGGGGGATTTCTTCTGAGTCTTCAGATGTAGCCTGCACACAGGAACATTCCTGTCCAAGGAAAATAAAAGGTATCTTTCTTCTAGGCTTTCTTTCATGGAGTCCTGGAACAGAAGATTGCCAATTGATTGTTCAGAGAGGAGAAAATGAAATCTACCTGGGGAAGTCCCCACAGATTAATCAAATCTTTGAAGACCCCCAGGTCTAGCTTCCATTTGAGGATCTTTCCTTGTCCTGTTTAGCTTGTCTACCACACAGATTTGTTCTGACAAAATGCAGGATGCCTTTAGAGTGAAATTGCACTGTGAAGATGTATCCCAGCTAACATGGCTAGTCTGCAAAGGGAGTATGACCTTGATTCCCACTTGCTTGTTGAGATCCTGGGGACCAAAGATAATATTTATGTGCTTGCATTTGTCCTTGTTTTCCCACACCCCCATGCACTTTTATCCCTCCTGAAACTGCTCCCCAAGCAAAGTCCAAAGCATCTGTGGTGACTGACTGCTTTGGAGCAGAGAGGGAGAAGGAGATACCTGGATTTAAAAATATCTGTTGTTGCCGCCAAAAGAGTTCTTTTCTGACAAACCCCAGCACTGAGATTTGAAATGGTAAAGGGTATTTATGCTGAGACTAAAGAGATTTCAGATATCACTGTATCTTTTTTATGTGGAGTCTTGCCAGGGTTTCATGAGTATCCTAGATGCCATGAGACCCAGTATCTTGAGGCATTCCCTCACAGTGACCCAAGTCTGAGTGGAAAACCTTAGAAATAGATACAAAAAAACAGTGCACCAGGGTGACACACAATAGCATTTAATAGTACAAAAATAAAAAACTGAACAGTTTTTTATTTTTCAGTTTTTTATTTTTATTTTATTTTTGTACTATTAAACGCTATTGTGTGTCACCCTGGTGCACTGTTTTTTTGTATTTATTCCCATTTTTTGCACCTTGGTCTTACCCACAGCCATTTCTTTGTTTGTTTTTAACCTTAGAAATAGATCTAGATAAAGATCTACTTTTTACTGTGGAAGAAAAGCTCTTTGAATTTACTTGTCTAGTTGACATCCCAGGAGAACACAGTTCTGTGCGTGGGAGTCAGGAAAGACTTTTGAATGCCCTTTTGGAATCACAACTTGTGTAAGAGATCTTTCACCCAAGAGAGAGATTCCTGACACTTTGAAAAAGACTCTGCAAAGATAAGCAAGTCATCTAAATATAGAAAAATGTGACTATCCTGTAGCCTGTGATGAGCTATAACTAGAGCTAGATACTTTTTGAACACTCTTGGTGCAGTGGATAGTCTAAAGGGTAAGGCAGAGAACTGATATTGTGATCCAGAATCACAAAACCTTAAGAAACATCTGAATTCTGGATGAATAGGGATATGATGATAAGTAACTTTTAAGTCTAGTGTTATGACTAATGCAGCACATACACATATGTATGTGATTGTTTTCTGGATTAAATGTTTTATTGCTGAATATTTACCGTGGCAGGATCGCACAGTGTTTTTAATTGTCTGTATATGTTTGCCTTACACATATCTTATACTTAAAGTAAAACACATGAGAAACACAAACAGGTTGGCTGAGAGTAGACTCACACAAGCAACACTGGCAACAGCCCAAAATTCTAAGTGTTGGCATAGCTATCATGAAACAGAAATCAGCATGAGAGCAGTTTGCCAATTTTAAATAAAATAGTTCAAAAATTAGCTGTTATGATGTCTGATTTGCAATACAGTAGTGTAAAGCTAAAGTTAAATAGAAAACATGCAGGTATATCTGCTGTAATAAGAATAAAACAAGTTGCTGTTATTATTAATAATAAAAGCAGTGAGTAAGAAAGAACAGAGTATATAACATGAAAATGTATTTCTTTGGGCTATGAAATATTTTCATAAATGCCTTTAGCTTTAAATGCCATATTAAATGTAGTTAAATGATGTGGATTTTAAGGTTAAAGACATTTTTGGCAGTATATTCATTATCAAAAATATACTAACTGGGAGACATTTTGCAGGGCATTGCTCTAAGCAGCTGTAGATGGCCAAAACAAACAGTGAATTGTAAATGGCATAGCCAGCACCAGTGAAACATCTCAAGCTCAAATTTCCCTGCAGCCTATCTTAAGTGCTAATAACTGGATAGCAAATGCTTAATGTTTTAAAATGTTGCTTTCTTTGTCATATTATAGTATATATGATGTCTGTCTTGAGGAAAGTTTTGCAATTCAATAATAAAATTCAGTTGTACAAGCATTGTAGTTGGATATGCATTGCACCCCAACTACTTACACATTTAACGTTACACTCACCACACCCAAAATTCCATTTATCCATTCATACTCTGAAATCTAATTGACTACACTTATTTTTCTCCTAATTGTATTAAAATGAATTTAAACAATCAATAATTTACTTACAAATCTACCAATGCCTTAGATATTCTCTAATAAACAAACTACTGCCTGCTGATACCATCACTAGTCCAAAAACTAGAAAACCCCTCAACAAACAATATCATACCAGCAACCTAAATACCCAAATCTAATTTAAGACTCCAAACCCAGCCAAGAAGTTAGGCATCTCAAATTCTACTTAATTCCATATACACTAAGCCTAGCCCAGATTTCCAAATGCACTATGAACCGCCTTACATCCCTACAATTTATCTACTCATTCGCTCATTAATTAATCTTAACCAAACAACAACTGTTATCAAGAACAATCATGTTAGCCTTATGCTCAACACTACTCATCTTACTCACAATGACAGCTCATTTAACTTCATACCACAACTAACCAATCCCCCATCCCCTATGTTCACATCTCCCTACACTCCCTCAATGCCCACAGCACTTAATACAATCTTTAAAGCTCCATCTATCTACATTAGATATATCAACCAAGCCTCATACACCATCTTCTCACAACATTATCACTCACGCATTTCCCTAAAATACAATAAACATATAGCAAACTTTTTAAACTTAATTACTCACATTGCATCACAAGTCATTCTTAGTGGAGATATCCACTGCAACCAAGGCCCCAATACTTTTAAAACTCATCTCACTTCCCCGCCCATCACCAAGACACGTAGTCTTATAAACTGGGTCTATATTAGAAAAGTAAAAAGAATACACAAACGTCGAACTGTATAGCGTGAAGTGGAGTTAGAGCGAAAGTCAAAAACCGTGAAAATGGAAATATCGAATTTCCATGGATGGCCCATCTGTGGATTAGCTGCATAAGGTAAGTGTTGGATAGTTACGGAGTTTAGGATGGGGTGTGGGTTAAGGTAAGTGCTTAGATAAGTAATGTATGTTAGATTTAGTGTAGGGTTAGAGGTAGGGTTTTGTTAAATGTATGTATGTAGGTTATTTATTTTGTTTCTGTATATTTTCATAGGAGAAGTGTGCGATAGTTATGGACCTTAGGGTTAGGGAGGGGTTAAGGATAGTGCATAGATAGTTTTGTATGTGGGGTTTAGTAGTATTGGAGGTAGGGTTTTGTTAAATGTATGTATGTGGATTATTTGTTTTGTTTGGGTGTATGTCTGTAGGGGACATGCGCGGTAGTTACAGACCTTAGGGTTAGGGAGGGGTTAAAGATAGTGCATAGTTAGCTGTGTATTTGGAGTTTAGTGTAAGGTTAGAAGTAGGGTTTTGTGCTTTACTTTAGGTTAGAAATAGGGTTTGGTTAGTGTATGTATGTGGTTTATTTATTTTATTTGGGTAGGTAGTATATAGCTAGTGGTGGGGTTGGCCAACTGTGACAGTTTGATTTTTTTTTTTCGCTGTTTAGTGCGTTCGGGATTTTTGTGGTTCATGGTATAGGGGGTCGATGTTTTGGTATTCGCGCATAGGGTGTTTCACTTTCATAATATAGACCCTTATAAACCTGCCTAGAAAAGGGACTGACCTACTACAACTAGATATCAACATTAGAAGTATCCTTAAAAAAGTGCAAGAGTTACACGCCACAATTTCTCTTTACTCTCCAGACATTGTCCTAATGACTGAAACATGGCTAAAACCTGAAATCAACATTAATAAAATTAATTATACCCCCAGGTTACAAAATTCTAAGGCAGGACAGAAAAAAAAAGTAGTGGTGGCATAGCCTTTCAATTTAAAAATAACCTCACTCTAGAACCCATAAATCAAGATAGCCCAGAGTTCCATAATGCAGAAATATTATTCACTAAATTTACAATAAACTCCAAAAAACACTTAAACATTATTGGTACCTATATCACTCCCAGTAACAACCTCCCCACCATTGAACATATTCTGCAGTGGGCATCAATAAAATTCCCACAAGAAATAATCATCATGGCTGATCTTAACCCTGATTGGTACACCTGTAACTCCCCAAACCCAACAAATCTCATAAACCTTCATCATTTTACTCAATCAATTAATTGTCCCACTAGAATAGACCCAAAGTCCCAAAGACAGTCCATTTTAGACTTGATCCTAAGCAACAAACCCAGTACCTCCTTACAGTCAGGCTGCCCGCCGGACACCCTCAGTGACCATCTCCCTACTGACCTTCTTAAACTCTGTTTAAATCCTTAAGACTTAATACCTTCCATCAAATTTGCAATAAAAGAAACTTTACAGCTAAAGAATTTGTTTCCACTCTCAAACAATGTAATTGGTCTCCACACAAATATCTCCCTCTGCAAGAAGCCATTCTAAATATTAACAGTGGTTTTCTCAAAGTCCTGGGCAAGCTAGCCCCTCCTCGGACAATTAAAATCAAAAGCTAGCCCCTCCTCGGACAATTAAAATCAAATCTAACTATGCTCCATGGCTAATCAAGGAGACTAGATCACTTTTAAAAACTACAGGCAAAGCATGGGACACATGGCACACTTACAAAACAACTACGAGTAAACAGGCATTGTTAGAACTAAGGAACAAAGGAGAAAGGCAAATGAGACAAGACAAAATTAACTATTATGGTCTTATCCAAACCAAACATCAGAATCAACCACAGAAATTCTGGTCAGCAATAAAAAAAAATCCTTCATCCAGGGCAAGCTAATATTCCTTCCCCATCAACCCCAACACAAATAACAGCATAGCTACTCAATTTAATAAATATTTTACCAAATCCATCTTAGCCCTACAAAATCACAGCTAGCCACTATAACTACAAAAGACACTAACAATTTCTCCTTCCAACCGGTCCCTACAGACACCATAAAAAATATCCAAAAAAGCTCAAGCCTACAACCCTTGCACCTGACCTCCTACGTGCAGAGTATCTTAAAATCTCTGCTGAAGCCATTGCATATCCAGTATCCATCCTCATCTCAGAGCATATTGTACCACCAATCTGGAAAATATCCCACATTATCCTACTACACAAAGGGGGAAACTCAACAGAGTTATCCAACTATCATCTTATAGCAGTACTAGCACTTTTATCTAAAATCTTAGAGTGCTGCATCCACTCTCAACTATTAAACTATCTATTACCTAATAACCTCCTGTCTGATACTCAACATGGATTCCGTCCTAAACACAGCACTACTACTGCTCTTATGTCCTTCACTAACTTCATCAATCAGCATAAAAATAATGGTTACCTAGTGTCATCTGTCTTTCTCAATCTCTCCAAAGCTTTTGACACTGTCTCTCATAACAAACTCCTAAACTCACTTTTCGAGCTCAATCTCAGCCATTTTGCACTTGCTTGGTTCCAAGATTACCTAACAGTATGCCAACAAGCTGAAAAATGGCAGAAAACCCTCTCGCCTCTCCTCTCCTAGCAGTCCCTCTGGGAGTCCCCCAAAATTCTATCCTTGGTCCTCTCCTCTTCACAATGTTCTGTTACAATCTGCACAGCTCTACTCTGCATGCATCCCTTGTCCAGTATGCAGACGATTATAATTTACTCTGTGCTGCACAAATATTATAGCAACTTCAGCACCTAAATCAGTAGCCCTTGTTAGCAGTAGAATCCTGGCTAAGCAATGCCCTGCATATTCTGTAAAACTAAGCTTATGATTTTTCAACCAACCAACCAACCAACCAACCAGAACCACTGACACTAGCACCTCTCCCTGTTTCAATATTTCTTCCTCAAATAATACAGTTATTTTTCCAGTACCCCACACTAAACTTCTCTGGGTGATCATAGATAATAATCAGAGATTTGATATTCACATAGCTCAGACAATAAGGAAAGTCTACAAAAAACGGGTCTACAGTACATGTCTGAGTCAGTTTAGAAAACGGCATTTTACATCGAAAATGCGGCGTTCAGCGAACTGTTATAGTGAGATCATTGTACAGTGAAGATCAGAAAATTTGCCCTTTCCTCACTGTAGTGCAATCTTGGAGTTGGTATATATAATTAGTGGGGGTGTGGGGGCATAGCCCCACAAGAGTGAGTTATATGAATGGCATTTTCGATGTTAACTGACTTTTCGTGATTGCAATATAGACCCCAAAACACTCTGTACCCTTTATAGAAACAAACAGTATCTAACTACCAACAGAAAAGCAACCATCTCCAGAACTCGCCTTGTTTTTACCCTCTGCTGTTTCCCCTGTCCTCACCAATCTAAAACAATCTGATTAAACAAACTTGAGACCTGTTACAATAAAATTGCTAAGTTTGCCACAAATTCAACTTATAGATCACATCATTGCCAAGCCCTAAGACAGCTCACTTGGCTAGAACTCCCCAACCTCTTAGCATGCCATCAACTGACCATGGCCCATCAGATTCTCCAGCACCCAGAAAAAACCCTGCCCTTCAAAACCTCTTATTACCCTACATGATTAATCGTGAACTGCAGTCCACCAACAAATCCTTACCGAAGGTATTCAAAGCTAACAACACTGCTCGTGAAAGCCTCTACTCAAACTGCATAGCCAAAATCTGGAATTCTTTACTTTAATTTTAATGAGACCGTAAAGACTCATTTATCCAAATCTTGAAAATGTCCCTGCACCAACCCTGATGAAGAACTAATTGCCTCACTTACTACCCCATGTCTGTATACATTACTGTCATCATAAGCAGTGTAATTCCTATTCCCTATTATTACATCTTGTTATCATAAGCAGTGTAATCCCTATTCCCTGTTTCATATGTGTGTGTGTGTGTGTGTGTGTGTGTGTGTGTGTGTGTGTGTGTGTGTGTGTGTGTGTGTTTGTGTATGTATATATATAGTAATGCCAATGCAATATAAATTGCAAAACATTTCATAAATAGTTTATATCTTAAATGTATACATGTTGTATACTCTACTCTACACTGTTAAATTTGGTGTATCACAGTTCATGTATTATATTGTATACACTAGTGTTGTATACCATTTGTGTTGTATATTGCTGTTTGTAATCTTAGAGCTTTTCTTCCCGGACCTCCACTGAAAAAGGACAGTTTGTCCAGTTGGACTTTCCTATTAAACAAATGGAAAATATAGAAATAAATAAATAATAAATATTTGCTAATCATCAATTAAATTATTCCTTTTGGTTAAAGATGCCAGCAACTATTTCCCAAAATGCTTGAAGTTTTATATATCATTTTAAATGCAGTTAAAATTATGTGAGTGTTAAGATTCAAGCTATTTGTGATACAAAATACACATCATTTTGGTTAAACGTTCAAAATATCAAATGTGTGTAATGCCAAAAGAAGAGCCTGAATAGTCATATGACTGGAAAATGCCTGCTTTACTTTGTGGAAGGTTGCAGTGCAGTAGGGAGTGGAAATTTGCCTTTTTGCTACTGTTGTACAATCTCATGGTTGGCATATGCAAGTAATGGGGTGTATGGGGTACAGAAATGCTTGCCCCACCCCTACAAAAAAAATTGCACATCTTTCATTCTATCTGTCTAACTATCCATCTGTCTATCTATATATATGTTTTTTTTATTTTTCTTTAAATTTTTTGAATTTTGTTCTTGTGAGATTCATGTTTCACCCAAACAACTACCACCTCATGACCCAACACATGCAACACATAGACCACACAGTCAGAGTGTCAAACAGTCACAGCCCTTAAGGCCAAACAAAATGCCAGACACACTTGTCATTGGTGATTCCATAGTCAGACACACTGACGTCCCGCTCACCAGACTGAGTAAGGAGAGGGTCACAGTAAGCTGCCTGTCGGGCGCTAGAATCCGCCACATAACGCAAGCACTCAGGTCTCTCAACAGCAGGTACAAGTGCGACTCAGTCATTGTCCACACTGGTGTCAACGACCTGAGATGTACCTCCTTGGACTACATGAAAAGGGACATCGAGGAGCTCTCTGATTATGTAGCCCAGGCAGGTATGACCCTGACCTTGAGCAGTATCCTACCTTCACCTAGAATGATGCCACAATACAGTGATAAGATGATCAGCTTTAATAATTGGCTTAAATTCTGGTGTCATTCAAAGGGGATCCAATGTCTGTCTGCCTGGGATGACATGCTGGACAAGCCACGCTGCTTGCACCTGTCACCCTGGGCTTCCGGATATTGGCAAAGGCTCTTGCCACCCCATAGTGCCTTTTTAGGCAAGGCTCAAATTCTAAACCTACCACCCTAGAACACCAAAAGGAAAAAACTAAGGGTAATGCTGCTCAATGCCAGAAGTCTCACTCTCAAGATGCAGGCCCTTCTCAATATGGAGAACATCGATGTCTGTGCTGTGACAGAAACCTGGTTCAAGGCTCCTGAGAACACGCCAGCACTAACAGGTTTCACCTCATATCACGCTTCCGGCCCCAAAATCCGGACAACACCAAGAAAGGAGGGGTGTCCATATTCATAAAGGACACCCACACCTCAAGGTTGGTGGCACATCGAGACCATCCAGGTGCAATTAACCATAGGCAAGACTGCTCTGCAATTTGTAGCATGTTACAGGCCACCCTCTCAAACTCAGGAACCTCACATGGCCTTCCTGAAAACATTGGAGGGATAAATGTATCTCCAAACACCATCATACTAGGTGACTTCAACTACCCTAATATAGACTGGGAACACTACTCAAGCCCGAACACTCTAACCCAAAGATTCCTGGAGTTCATAAACTCAAATGCCATGGAACAACTAGTCACCATCCCCACAAGAGGAGAAAACATACTTGATCTCATCATCACGAACATGGGATCGAAATGTTCAACACCGGAAGTATACCCCTCACTGGTGAGATCAGATCATAAACTAATCTCGCTGGAGGTCCTCATCCGCCCCACCTGAAACAAAAAGACCACAGTGAAAAACTTCTCAAAAGCCGATTTCACACTTCTAAAAACTAGTGTGGTCTCCTTTAAGGCCCCTGAGCCAGTGGTAAACATTACTCAAACTTCTGAATCACTTACAAATGCCTTCTACCAGCACCTACAGGACTGCATGGATCAGGCAATCCCAAACAAAACTAAGACTCTCTGTACCAAAGGCAAGCGTCCAGTCTGGTGGACCCCAGCCATAAACAAGCTCTACAACAAAAGGAGGAAGCTACTACAAGATAGAGCAAAATCCTTGAAAGGTAAGACACCTTTGATCATTATAAGTAAAAACTAAGAGCTCTCATAAAATCATCCAAGGCAAATTTTGAGAGAAAAATCGCCAAGGACTCTAAAGACAATCATAAGGCCTTCTTTAGCTATGTTAGAAACCTAGGAGGAAACTCCCAGATATGCTCAGAATTAGTTCAAAATGATGTGAAAATTACTGAACCTACACACATTGCTAACATACTGGCTGACAGGTTCAGTGCAAACTTCTTCCCCTCCCCAAAGGAGAGATATCTATTCCAGAGGATTGTAGCCCCCAAACATCTCCAACGCCCAGGTGAGAACTGCCCTCACTAAGGCAAAAACACAGCATCCATGGGACGGATGGTGTCCACGGCTGTGTGCTTCATGAACTCAACGAGGAATTAAACCCACAGTTAGGACAGCTGTTTAATCTTAGCCTCACCTCAGGATACGTACCCAAGGAGTGGCGCAGGGCGACTGTGGTCCCACTTCATAAGGTTGTGCCACCACAGACCCTGGAAATTACCACCCCATTAGCTTGACAAGCCTTATCTGCAAAGCCATGGAGAGGATCATAATGGAACTCATAAATAAAGACATAGGGAACTTGCAGACTTTGGATCCAACCCAGTTTGGCTTTGTCAAAGGCAGATCCTGCCTCTTAAACTTGGTTGACTTTTTCGAGACAGTCACCAAGGCCATTGATGAGGAAAGGCAGTCCATACAGCCTACCTCGACCTGGCAAAGGCCTTCACACAATACCCCACTCAGGTATCATCGAAAAACTCATCAGCTTGAATGTAAACCCATACATCACAAGATGGGTTGCAAACTGGCTAAGTGACAGAACCCACAGGGTCAGAGTTGCTGGAGCCATGTCAGACTCAAAGCCTGTCACAAGTGGTGTCCCACAGGGCTCAGTCCTGGGTCCACTCTTGTTCGGCATCTACTTTTCTGAAGTACAAGCAAACACAGGAGGGTTATGGCTGACAAAGTTTGCAGATGACTGCAAACTGGGCGCCATAGTCGAAAACACATCTGACACAGATATCCTCCAGAAGGGCCTTACAGAAACGGATAACTGGTGCCAGAGCCATGGCCTGAAGTTAAATGCCAAAAAATGCATAGTCATACCCTTTGGGAAAAACAAGGTTACTAGCTACCATATAGGTGGCAATCCACTGAGCACAGAAAAAGTCATCAGGGATCTGGGGACCCAAGTTGACAGTAGCCTTCGCTTGACACTCATGTTGCTAAAGTAGTTAGGAAAACCTTTTATATACCTGATCATGAAGGGATTCACATCTAGATCAAGGGAGGTCATCGTCCCCTGTACTCATCACTCATTAGACCTATGATTGAGTACAATGCCCGTTCGGAATGTATCTGACCAGACACCTGCTGCAGCTTGAAAGGCCCCAAAAGTTCCTCACCAAAAGGATAAAGGGTCTCAAAATATGTCTTATGCTGCCCGACTGAAAGAACTCCAGCTCTATTCAGTCTCATACCGCTTGCTCAGAGGTGACCTGTGCCTGACATATAAGGCCATGTCAAACCCAGATTTGATGAATATGCTTCATCTCAAAAAATCTAGATCCCTCAGAACCACAAGGGCGGAGACTTAAACCTTGACACGGTTATAAATAGAACGTGCTGGAGGGACAGATTCATCACCCAGAGACTCCCTATGCTGTGGAACAAAATCCCGGTACATGTGAGGCAGAGCACCTCGCTGGCCTTGTTCAAGAGGAATCTTGACCAATGGATGGGAGATCGCAGATATACCCCAGGGATTACTTCAGTGTCACTGCTTGACAGAGGCACAGAAAAATGATAGGCATAGTTTTTATTCAAACTAAAGGGGTGGCGAAAGCCACATAACTATGGGCTAGGCTTATAAATGCCCTTGGGCAAATAGCCTAGTATGAACCTATGAACCTATGTTATGAAGTTCATTCTCATGAGCGTGTGTGTGTGTGTGTGTGTGTGTGTGTGTGTGTGTGTGTGTGTGTGTGTGTGTGTGTTTGTGTGTGTGTTTGTGTGTGCACTCGCGCGCACACGCATGTGTGTGTGTGTGTGTGTGTGTGTGTGTGTGTGTGTGTGTGTGTGAAAGACCAACACATATAGCTTATCTTTTTGTGTGTAGAAATGAAAACAATTAAATATTGACATTATCAATTAAATGTGGAACTTATAGTCAGAGGCAGCCTATAAATGTTTGACCACTTATACCCAAGCTTACATATAATCCTAGGGTATCAATACTTGTCTGTTACATTTGTGAAGCATGGCTAGACTTAAAGCCTCTCTGCGGTCATTAGCCTATTAATCAGCTTGGAACCTATAAGTATTTTAGTAAGGATGTGCTGCATCTTCAACAAGATCTTCAAAGCCCACAAGTTGTTTAAGATCCAGGTTTCACAAATGTAAGAACTAGTCTTGTCTTTCATGATAATAATGTCTTCTCCCAAATGCTTTTTGAGAAGGTTTAGTTATAATTTGGCACATGCAGCTGCTCTTCTGATGGGTCCTTAAGACATTGCCAGTCCTTCTTGATCCAATAGTCACCTGAGATTTTTTTTTTATTGGGCAGTGCAGTGGTGTAGCAGTTAATGTTGTTGCCTCACAACAAGAGTTTCTCTGGTTCGATTCTTGGCTGGGGTGCCTTCTGTGCGGAGTCTGCATGTCCTTCCTGTGTTTGTGTGGGTTTCCTCTGGGTACTTTGGTTTCCTCCCACATTCTAAAGACATGTATTTGGAGCATTTCACCCCGGGCCTCCACTGAAAATAGGCTCTGTCCTTGTCAAACTTTCCCGGTCAACAAATGTTAAATATATACATAAATAAATAAATAAATTATTGGCTCTTGTGTAGAACTCGTTAAGTCACCATCTACTGGAGCTCTGTGACACGTCTGCTTGCTGTTGGAAGTGGTGAAGTCATGCCTGCCTAATAGTAGGAAACTAGATACAGTCACTTCTTCATCTGTTTTACCAGAAAGGACCTATTGACTTCTCTTCATGACCACATAGCATTACATCTTTTCTGTCACTCCTGTCAGACTTCTGGACTCTGTTACTCAATAATACTTTTTTCTTGCTTACAATTCACCATAAACCTCAGAATACTTCAGTTTTTTACAGCTAGTTCAACTTTATGGTGGAAAAAGGTCTCTCTCATCTTATCAAAGGCTGCTTTCTGGGCTACATTCCCCATGAATATTTCCTCTTTCTGTTCTCCAGGATTAATTGAATTACAGTTGAGATTAGAAGATGTGTTTATAAACCTATTACTCAGATGAAGACGTAGTCCCATTCTTGAGTATCCAGGTCTTCATTTCTTACAGTTTATCATCAGAGATAAGAATGCTGAGGTACTACTTCCACAAAACCTGCTTGCATCATTTTCAGGTGCTTCACTTCTGTGGCAGGCCATGTGTTCTCTATGTAAATTTATTTTAGTTACAAAATACAATTCTGTTAACTAGGCACTTTTTGTATAGTCTCATATCTTCATTTTCAGTCTTGCAGTTCAGTTGGCATTTAATAGGGTTTCTGTCTTTTCTAAGTCTCATCTGCGCATTTTAAATAATACATGCTCTTCACTATTCAGTCATTTTTTTTTTCACTTTTAACAACATGCATCCAAAAAAATTCCACCCACTCCCTATTACTCTACATATATATTTCCATAGCACCACCCATATATTCCTCAAACCAATACCATCAGTTGTCTCCAAAAGAAAAACAGTCAATAGAATTACACCTAATAACATTCTAGTTTACCACTGAAGACTCTGTCTCAAACTGTCTTAATCCTTGCCCCATAAGTATCAAATTACATGTCTACAACTAGCCCAGTACCCTCCTAACATTTTCTAATCCTAATTGACAACAAAGATACAATCCACATTAAATAAAATGCCCCTAACTAGCCTTCATCACCAATTATCAAATCCACCTCCTTCAGATACTTAGGATTTCAACCAAACTTCACAAAGACTATCAACATCTACCCAGTTTGTCTTTCTCCATAATAGCTTATCTCTACAAACAAACATATCTGATTTACTTGTCTATAAATATCTCAAAGCTAAATATCCAAATTTATGATCAAATACCAAACCAAGACCAAAATATAACTAGCCACACTCTTCCCTCTGTAAAATATCACTTCAAAAAATTAGCAGAGATATTCATCCCAGCCCAGGTCCCACTGTTCATAGAACTATCACTTCCAATCCCAAAATAAACCAGTCATCTAATTCATCTCAACAAAAAACAGAACCCAAACTCAGCTTGCTAAATATGAACATAAGACTTATGTACAATAAAATCCATGGCATACATGCCTACATTGCCGTACACACTCCTGATGTTGTCATAGCTACTGAAACCTGGTTAAAAAAAGAAATACGGGATAAAGAGATCACCCCCCCCAGGATACACTATACTCAGGCATGACAGACAAAACAAGCATGCAGGTGGTGTAGCAGTCATCTATAAAAATTCCTTAACCATCATATTACTTGCACAGGAAGAGTTTATAGATAGATTGGCAAGAAGAAGTAAAATAAGTAAAATAAAGAATAAAGAAGGTCAACAGTACAGGGTATGAAATGTGATAAAGTAACAGCCAGAGACTTTGAAATAAAGTTAAGAAAAGCCTCCAATTGGAAAACCCCAGGCTCAGATATAGTACCTAACTTCTGGTTAAAAGTACTAACATATTTGCATGAAGATTTAGCATTGATTAAGAGCTATTTATATGCACACCCAGAACAGATACCAACCTGGCTAACAACAAGGAAAACAATGCTCCTACTTAAGAGTGAACCTGCAAGCTACTGTAATATTTGTAGACCAATAACTTGCCATCCAATGGCATATAAACTATACACCGGAATTGATGCCGACAAGAGTTTATAGTCATTTAGAAGAAAATTCAGTCATGGCAATAGAACAAAAGGATAATAAAAGAAAGTCATGTAGGACAAAGGATCATTTGTTGCTAAATAAAGTCATAATGGAGAACTGTAAAAAGGGGAAGAATCTAAATATGGCATGGATTGACTAAAAAAAAAACATTTGACAGTATCCCACATTGACTGCTTAAAAATGTATAAGATACACCCAACACTGATAATTACATTACAGTGACCATGAAACAGTGGCAAACCACTTTGTAATTAAGCCATGATAAAGGACACATTATTATTCCAGGGATAAAAATAAAGAGGGGGGGTATTCCAGTGTGACTCCCTGTTATCACTGCTATTCTGTCTTGCCCTTAACCCATTAATCTGTCTACTTAACAGATTAGATCATGGCTATAATTTGGCTCCTAGAAAACAACAAAGTGTAAAGACTTCTCAGCTTCTCTTTGTCTATGATTTAAAATGGCATAGCTCATCAGATGAGGAACTGAAAGCACAACTGCAAGTAGTCAAAACGTTTTCAGATGACATAAGAATGTCATTTGGTCTTGATAAATGTGGAAAAGCAACCTTTAAAGCAGGAAAGCAGCAGCACCAAGAAAACATTGGTTTGGTACAAAAATGTGATATAAAAGAACTTGAACAAGAGAAAGTCTATAAATATTTGGGAATTGAAGGATCAACAATAAAACATGAACAGATGTGACTAAAACTTAGTAAGGAATATTTTATAAGACTTTAATTCTGAAAACAGCATTGACATCTAGGAACAAAATCTATAAACCAAATTGCTGTTCCTGTCCTAACTTACAGTTTTGGAGTGATTGACTGCCCCAAAGGTGTTGGATATATTAGACAGGAACACAAAAAGGATGCTTCATGTTCATCAGATGATTTATAAAATTCCATGTTTCCCAAGATTATATATTCACCGTTCTGAAGGAGGTATGGGCCTCCTTGAAATTGATTAACATGTATAGATCTACAATTATAGGACTGCATATATATCTGCTTCCACAAGACCCAAAGTGAAAGTTTTGAAACATGAGGAGACTAAGTCTAAGTTCTCTACTTAGTTTAGCAGAAGCATACAGGTGTCAAGCAGGAATGGAAATCAGACCAGAAGTAGATAAAAATCAGATAGCAACTGAACGTGCCAAAAAAAAAAAAAAAAAACAAAGAAAGAATGTAAGGAGAAGGAGCAGATGAGAAGGCAAGAAATGTGGAAAATGCATAAAAATAGTTGCAAATATAGAAAACTCTTGGAACAACCTCATGTTCATCAGGATCAAATGCAGGAATGGTTAAGGAGAGATGAATTTAAACCAAAAGGTGAAAGGTTAATATTGGCCGCCTAAGACTGTAGAATATGTAACAGTTGGTTTACAAAGTCCTTGAACATGTGGGAGAAACGGACAACTGTAGTTTTGTAAAACAAAACTGGAAACCATCATACATCTTGTTGCTGATTGTGACGCACTAATGGCAGAAGGACTGTGTACTGAAAGGCATAATAATGTAGCATTGGGGATTGTGCAAACATAATGTTGAAGTAGCTGAAAAAAATTGAAAACATGAGCCATAAAACATTATAGGAAATGCTGAAATTTATATTACACTCATTACAGACAGCTGAAAATTAGATCTGAGAAAAACAGATATAGTAGTCCATGGAAAAAGACAAAAGTAGCATTGATCACTGAAATTGCTACACCCAATGTCTACAATGTCTTATGTACAGAGAGACACAAAGTCATAAAATGCCAGGATTTGCAGGCAGAAATGGAGGCAGTGTGGAAGAAAGATACCCAGACAGTTATAATAGTCGTAGGAGCAACAGGTCTTAAAAAAAAGAATTTACAGTCATACTTAAATATGTTACCAATACGTGTAAATCCATATGAACTGCAGAAGGAGTCAATACTGGGCACATTGTAGGTGATGCAAAGAGCACTTCTGGCTAACATCAAAGATTGAAACGATACTAACTTCATGAACTTTAATCATACTTTGACTTAGGAATGGAGTTTTAGAAATCCAAAAGACTTGGAGAAATTAAAAAAGAAAATGTTTAAATTTAACAATTCTGAACTTCTAACACTCCTAAAAATCAACAGTAGAACAACTGTGTTTAACAGACATTTACACACCTCCAGGGAATAACAGTGATATTTATGAAAGCAGCCTGTATTGGATATTCCAACATATTAACCATGATGAAACTATAATACTTGGAAACTTAAATATATACTAGCAACTCATACATTCTACTACCCCCACTGAATCCATAAACTTGTGCAACTTCAGACAATTAATAACCTCACTTACTAGAATCAATAAAACTTAAGGGAGACAGTCAACATTAGGTTGGATTCTTGCAAACACCAGACAAACTGACAAAAGTAGGCTGCCTGTCAGATAGTATTAAGAGACCACATACCAACATATGCCATTAGAACTTAGCATAACCTAAATAAACATATTATCTATAATCAAATATGCAATGCAACCAATTTCAGCCAAGAAACTTTTTATGAAACACTCACACTATAACTGGAATGTACTTAGAACAATGCCACTAGAGAATTCTGCACAACACTGTAATGCATGGTCTTACAGACCTTAAATAATCTAGCACCAGTACTTAATAAAATAATAAAGTCCAACCCCATACCATGGCTGACAAAAGAAACAAAACAAAAAAGTCATAATAAAAAGGGATAAAGCCTGGAAAAATTAGTATTAAAACAGAACTCAAAATGCCTTTCAGCAATTTAGTCATCTTAGAAAATTTGCAAAACCCCATGTCAAACAGGATAAGCAAACATACTATACCAACCTACAAGACAAACATAAAAACACCCCAAAACTTTGTTGGTCATCACTAAATAAACTACTCCACTGTGGCAAGACCACCACTCCATCTCCTAAAACAGACAATGTAACAGACTCTATCTCCACACATTTTAGTTCCTACATTGTACAATCAATACTGTCTCTTTTAGGCTCTAATACTTCTGCCTCTACCCCTTTCTACCCCTGTCCAATCAAAAGCACCCACGATGCTTCAAATTTTGTCCAGTACATGCCTCACTTGTAATGAAGTTGCTCCTTAAACCAAAAACTACTTCCATAGCTGTCACCCAACTACCGTCAGACTACTTAAGACTGGATGCAGAAGTCATAGCCTTTCCTGTGTCCATATGAATTAATAGGCCCATAGCAGAAAGATACGTCCCTTCACTGTGGAAAAAATCATTCATCATATCATTGCACAAAACAGCACATCTACAGAGTTTAATAACTATAGACCAATAGCAATTCTCTCCCCCTCTCCAAAATATTAGAGAAATGCAACCATATGCAGCTGATGCAATACCTAACCTCAAATAACCCGCTCTCAGAAATACAACATGGCTTTAGGCCACACCAGAGCACCACTACTGCTCTACTACATTTTACCAAAATAATAAACCAACATAGAAACAATAGTCTGCTGGCATTCACCATGTTCTTAGACTTGTGAAAATCACTTGATACTGTCTCCAACCAGCAGCTGCTCATTCAACTCTCCTCAATAGGACTTCCACAAAACTCCTTGTTGTGGTTTCTTAGTTACCTATTTGTAAGGCAACACTACTTTAAATGGCATCAAACCTACTCATCCTTTCAACCAGTTAATACAGATGTCCCTCAGGGCTCTATCTTGGGTCCTGTCCTACTTAATATATTTATTAATGACCTCCACACCTCCAATCACCATGCTAACGTAGTTTAGTATGCAGATGGCTCAACATTAATATGTGCAGTCTCAACAATAAATAAGCTCCAAGACATTACCCAAAAATCTTTCTCTTCTTTAGAAACCTGGCTCAAAGAATTAAAGCTCAACCCTAAGAAAACTAAGTTAATGCTTTTTACATTAAAAAGTTGCCAAAATCAAAATCAATCTTTTACCATAAAGTCAGAAAATAATACTGTCATTAAAACTGTACCTCACAGTAAACTGCTAGGCATTGTAATAGATGACAGTCTTAAATATGACCAGCATATACTGCACACTATTAAATCTATACCAGAAACTAGGCTTCCTCTGTAGGATTAATGGATTCCTTACACATGCTGCAATAAAAACTCTAGCCACCGACCTGCTTGTTACCAGCTCTCGTATGTGCCACACCTATCTTAGCAAACCTAAACAATACTCAAAGAAAGAAATTGGCCTTCTGCTACAATAAAATAGCTAAATTTGCCACCAATCTCTGTCATAGGAACCATCATTGTCGTAACTTAAAACAGTTAAACTGGCTTGAACTGCACAACTACCTAATGTATTCACAACTACCTATAGCACACAGACTCATTCATCATCCAGAAAAATGCCCTGCACTACAAAATCTATTACTGCCCTACTGTCCAGCAAGGGACGTCTGTTCTAATAACAAATTCTTATTACTTATAAAAATCAGTCAAATAATGTTGCAGGAGACTTGCTGTACTTCCAATATGTTGCTAAACTCTGGAATAGTATTCCCAAACAAATACAACTCTTCAACAAAATCAGTAGTTTTCAACCACTGCTTAAGCAACATCTTACAAAAACACACTTTAAACGCCAAAAAATTTAATAAGCAAAGCTTTCGGGCTAACCACCCTTCATCAGTACATAAAAACAATGGAACTCATCAAGACATTAAATAGGGGTTCTAGTAAAATCACATGATTCAGCCAGCCTAACAACATTAATTAACAATTAGATATTTAAATTATTCCATTCTTAAAATGATATATACATATTTTTTAAAAAACATTAAAAGCATTTTTACATTTATTCATATATTATCCTATATAACATTGCCCTATATAAAACATACCTTGTTATTATATAGATCATCTATTAAAAAACTAGAATATAAAAATTGCGGTCTTATATATTTTCTCTTTGCCTTTTAACGCCCCCATGAGGGCTACGAATATTAAAGGTGCCCTCATATGGAAACACTTATACAGATTTGCTTGTGCAATGGCAGCAACTTAATCTAGAATTAAGTGTGAACAATATGAAGTTAATGAATAGTTTTTTGAACCTGTGGAGAAAAATTTGGTATAAGAGATTGAAAAGCTTGAAAATGATATTTTAAACATGCCAACTTTTGAGAACTGTAATGCGCAATACCAGGCTTTTTTAGATCGTATACAATCCCTGGATGTCAAATTAGAGATGAAGAAAAAAAGCAAGATACAATGCGATTTGGCCAATTTTAAAAATGGCCATATTTTCTCTTGGCCGAGGAATGAAAACCAACGATAGCATGTTAAAAACAATGTGAAAATGAAGATAATGTAATCAATAAAAAACAAGGAATAGTTTCTAAAGCTTTAGACCCACTAGATACTTTTGAGTTGCCACGAACACCCGCGGAGCTGACGTCCAATCAGAAAGGACATAGGCAGAACTCTACGAGTGTCATGTCTAATCAGCAGGAGATTTCGTCTTTAAAAGCAGCAGCAGAGGATAATGAAGTCCTTTTGCAAGATTCAGAGGACACCTCCGTTAATAAAATATGTACTTTAAAACAGAATGAACAATTTTCTTTGCAACCTCCTGCCGATATGAAGGACAAAAATAAACAAACAGAAATTTCTTCTTTTTTACCCTTTCAGTTAAAACAACTCGAAAGGGTTGTTGTACAGCAACAAACATTACAAAGGGGTCATTCACAACAAAGGCATGTGCAGCAAACAACACCGGCAACCAAGAGGAAAAACAACAGTCCCATAGTGCACAACAAGGCGGTTCGTCGGTGATGGGAATGATAAAAATAATAAAAGGTACTGTCACTCTTTCGACACTGTTATTAAATGAAGATCAGCTTGAACTATTAAGTAAGGGCATGAAATTCATACCCTATGCACAAGATAATATAGTACAAGCAATTACTGATGTAAAAATATTTGTAAGAAATCTAACATTAAAGTTAATTTTTAAGGAAACAACAGTTAATATATCTGCTTGTAAAAAATTAAGCACCTTTATACCACAGTTATGTCCTGTTGTAACTGCTTTTATGAATGTTGTTGAAAAAGATTTGAGGCAACTTTATTTAAAAAGGAGTAAAAGAAAGTTTTATAACTTATCTTATATAGAATATAAAGCACTTAAGCAACTTGAAGAAAACAATGATTTAGTTATTAAACAAGCAGATAAAGGAGGTGCAGTTGTAATAATGGATAGAAGCAGATATATGGAGAAATTTAGAAGCATTTTGTCAGATTCTTTAATTTTCAAGGAAATAACTTTTAATGAGGTTAAGAAATGTATAGTAGATGTAAATATGGTAATTTATGAATTACAGCTTAGTCAAGACATAACCATTGATCTTTTCAATTATTTCTCAGTACCCTGTCCTAGAACACCACAAATTTATGGTATCCCTAAAATACATAAGTGTCTGGAAGACCCACTTCTAAGACCAATAGTCTCAGGTAGTGGATGGGTAACAGAACCGATATCCAAATATTTGCAGTTACAATTAAGTAAACATTTAAATAAGTATCCAAGCATATTAAAATACACTATTCATTTTCTAACTGACTTATATAAGTGGCATGAAAAAAATGTTGGGAAATCTTTTATGTTTGTGACATTAGATGTTACATCATTATTTACGGTAATCCCAAATGAATATGGTTTAGAAGCTATAAGAGGCTTCCTTAATAGTGAAACTGATATGCAAGCACGGGAAGTAGAAAATATTTGTGCATTGATAGAAGTGGTGTTGACAAAGAATATATTTTTTTTTTTATAGAAAACCATTTCTGCAATTAACTGGGGTAGCAATGGACACCCCAGTAGCAACTACTTATGCGAACTTAGTGCTGTTTCAATAGGAGAAGCAATTTATATTTAATAATGATAATAATTTAAACACCAAAGTTAAATTCTACAGAAGATTTGTAGATGATTGTTTTTTCATTTGGGATGGTAATAGTGAGGAACTGGAGAAATATATTGTGTATTTAAATGCCACGACAGATTTTTTAAAGTTTAAAATGTCTTACTCAGTAGACAATGCAGTGTGTTTTTGGACATTCAATTATACAAGAAAATGAATAGGATAGAGTCCATGATATATAAAAAGGAGGTAAATGCTAACAGATATGTTAGAAGGAATAGTATGCATGCACCACATACTTTCAAAGGCATTTTGAAAGCACAATTAATAAGGGCTAGTAAACTCAATACAAAAGATGATAATTTTATACTCCAAGCAGATGAAATGAAGAAAGAGTTTATAAGAAATGTTTATTCACCTCAGTATGTAGATGCCATATATGAAGAGGTAAAATTAGGAAGGAAGGATAACTATAAACCAGTCTTTGGTAAAGGCATAATGCAACCAGTACAAATCTCAAATGGAAAAGACAAAATAATTAGGTATTTAACTACGTATAATGCAAATACTAGAGATGTATGTAATATTATAGAAAGGAATTGGCTTATACTGCTGGCTGTGCCAGAGATTAAAAAATTAATAGGTATGCAGCCTAGATTTTCATACAGAAACTTGGAGACATTAAAACAGAAATTGTGTTATAAAGATTTTAAAGAAGAAAGAGTTGTATACCAACATAAAAATGCAACATCAAAATGTTATAACTGTAGTTGCTGTGCTGACATTTATGACTCAATAAATGATTTTGAGCATCCTATTACTAAGGTGAAATACAAATTTAAATGTTCAGCTAATTGTAATACATCGCAAATAGTGTATTTAGCAACATGCACAGCATTTTATGTTGGCAAGACAACTAGGAAATTAAGGGAACGTATTATAGAACACAAATCTGAGATTAGAAGAAAAGTGGTGACGAATGCATTAAGTAAGCTTATCATGGACAATTGCACACATACTTTTAAATTTAGGAGTATAGGTGTAGTAAATATGGGTATTAGAGGGGGAGATATGAATAATGTACTAGAGTTAAAAGAATATGAATGGATCATTAGGCTACAAGCAGATGTTGTACCGGGTTTGAACAGCACTGCTAGTATAAAACCTGTATTAGTTAAAAGGCAAAGAGAAAATATATAAGACAGCAATTTTTATATTCTAGTTTTTTAATAGATGATCTATATAATAACAAGGTATGTTTTATATAGGGCAATGGGTAATATATGAATAAATGAAAAAATGCTTTTAATGTTTTTTAAAAAATATGTATATATAATTTTAAGAATGGAATATTTTAAATATCTAATTGTTAATTAATGTTGTTAGGCTGGCTGAATCATGTGATTTTACTAGAACCCCTATTTAATGACTTGATGAGTTCCATTGTCTTTATGTAAACAACATCTTAACCAGTCCTGGTCCTGCACATGCTCATCACAAGACTAAGACTTTGTGTTCACTATATGATACTCTCCAATTACTCTCCTTAATAGAATGCTCTGAACCTCTCACTGAAATGCCAAAACAATTTTCTACTTAACTGCTGCCTGTACAATCCACTAAGTTGCACGTGGGCTTTCTCCTTAGTTACTTCCACCCCTGTAAAATCTGCATCTAATTACTGTTTCTCTATGAATGTAAATAGAAATATAACTTCATTGTGCTTAAATGTAACTTGGTGTAATGCTATGTAAGCAAGTGGAGCTTTTCTCATTGGGCCTCTGCTGAAAATGGATAATAGCCAGTCAGAGTTTCCCAGTAAAAAAACACAAATGAGTCAGTTAGTCACTCAATCAATACATAACGTGCCACCATTCCACCCAGAAGGTATTTAGCCTGACCTCTTTCTAAAAGCCAAGCAAGTCTATGCTACTTACCTCATTATTTTACAGTTAGAATGATCTTAATATTTTCTGAATGAAAGACATAAATGAAGGCATTGAACTGTCAGACACTGCAGGACAGCATTTTTTTATACAGTCTGCTTCATTAGCACACTGTAGTGTCAGCCTCACAGATTATGTTCTTACTGATTTAGTATTTGATGATCTACAGTCACATTCCTCAAGACTTGCCTGTTCTGAGCAAAGCCATATGTGAAATTATTAAGTTACTCTTACAGTTTCAGCAGACTTCTGCCTACACACATTCATGCACGCATGGACACACACACACACACACACACACACACACACACACACACACACACACACACACACACACACACACACACACACACACACACACACACACACACACACACACAACACACACACACACACACACACACACACACACACACACACACACACACACACACACACACACAAAACTCAATAGCCTAATGAGTGTATTTCACATCTGTTATACAATTTACATTATTTGGTAATGTCCTTAATTGGCCGTAACATTTCAAAATGTGTCGGCTTTGGATTAACTTTCATCCCGTCTGATAACACATGCTGCCACCATTGCTGTCCTAATGAAATATAAACATATGCCTGTGTTTGTTTACATGATTCTGCAGTGCAAAATGTTCATACTATGTTTTGTTTCCAGGTACCTTCTAATAAAACCAGTCATCTAATAGAAGACACAGAACAGATTCAAACACACGTCTGAGTATGTTAATGTATGTTGCTTATAATAAATGCTATCAACTATAAAAGAAACATATCAGTTTCCAAGCTGGATCTGATTCTCAAAAAAATATCATCATGGTGTCTTTTAGTATATGCAGCCTATGAGCTATACTCATAACTCCTTTCAGATCAGTTCTAAATTCTGGTCTTTAGGGTAACTACATCCATCTGACTTAAACATTTGTTGCCTACTAATATATGTATTGTAATACATTTTATAACTGCAGTCCTTAATGCCAGGATTTTTCAATAACAGGTGTTGAATTTATTTACCTCACATTCCATTCCTGTCAGTGTGCATAAGAGCCTTAAAAGAATGGTAGAATCATTCTTCTTAAGTAAATACTTCTAATGCTCTGTCATATGGATGATAGTTTTCTTCATAAGTCGCAGGACGTGAAATGAATCTATACATCACATTCTTTTTACATTGATAGGTAGTTATAGAAAAATACAGATTTTCTTATTTTACAACTGCTTCTGAGAGAAACATTGTCTCATACTATATTACTAGTACTATTAGGACAAGGTATAGCTTAATTCATAAGAGTTATTTTAAAATTAATATTGCAAACTTTCTCCTCCTAGAAATTATTGAACTTAATATGTTTTTTATATTTTCTAAAATGTAAATTCAGATTTTAAAGCAATTTAAGAATAATCAAAATGTGAGAGTTAAAAAACATGGTTATCTTTTCAACTATGCCCATCACTTATTTTCATCAATTTCAATCGAAAATACAATTCAGACCCTCCAGTGACCCCACAGATAGTACTTTCTAAAATACGAAGTTTCACCCAATCTCCAGCTGAGGCCTTATACACATGATGTCCTATTGAGTGACATCTTTAGCTAAAAGAACCCCATAACTGACATTCTGCTTTCACTTCTCTACAACTACACAATTCAGTCAAGATTACTGGTTCTAAAAACATATTTCCCTGATCTTTACTGCTTGCCACCATAATATATAATTTGTAAAAATTTGTACCAGTTTTGGTAGTCAAAGTAATATGTCTAATTACCATCACTTTTTAATGTACAAATTCAGTGTAGCTAAAACTGCAAAATCTAAAAATTGCTCAGTGCTATGCCACTCTGTCAGAGAAGCAAAGAAGCATAAAAATGTTCAAAAAAATACAAGATGCATACTATGACTTGTCTGTATTTTATATTAAAAATATGATTTGTGACCTAGAGTTCAAAAGACTGAAAAACAAAATATTGAAAACTCAAAATATCAAAATTAGAAATTCGCCCCTTCTCTAATATTGTGTCCTCTCAGAGTTGGTATATAAAATTGGCAGGGGATGTGGGGGGCATAGCCCGCCACGGGCTGTGCAGGAAGGCTTGCCCCCTGCATTAAAAATGTTTTCTATATTTTGAGTTTTATATATTTGGTTTTCTGTCTTTTGAACTTTTGATCTTATGACATAGACCCCCCCCCCACACACACACACACATATATATATATATATATATATATATATATATATATATATGTGTGTGTGTGTGTGTATGTATTCATATTCACTGGCTCTTTCAATAACTACATTATTTAGTCAAAATTTGACACTGATCTGGAAACCATATGTTCTTATTCTAGATGAACAATGCTCCAAACCAGGTAGAATAAAGTTATGCATTGCCTTTTTGCTTAGTTTAGGTGCATCTTTCATTTAAAACTGATGTGAGAAGAAAGATAGTTATGCATCTCCTCCTGTCCATATGGGTCATCATATGAGTATTTGGTTGCAACATGCATCCATAGTTATAGCAAAATGCCTTTCAAGTACTTGCTTCCATTCAGCCTGTCATCTCTGTAGCTGGCACCACAAGTGTTATGTTGGTTATACATGAATGGCTCCTGACACTCAGCAGGCTAACATAGACCTTCTCCTTTTCAAATATTCTTAGATATAAAAATATGTTTTCACAATCTGAGGACACTGTACATGTAACCTTACCCTAAAAAGCTTTGGCTAAATATACCTTTCCTAAGTATTTTCCTTTATGAAGCTGTCTATATGAAGACTTCAAAGCTGTAGGAGTTAGAGATGGCAGAAACCAGGTATATGTATATGTAGTACACACACTTATATATATATATATATATATATATATATATATATATATATATATATATATATATATATATATATATATATATATACATATATATACATACACACATACATATATAGGTTCATAGCTAGGTACAAGGCTATTGGCCCTAGGGCCTATATAAGCCTAGCCAAAAAGGTACCCTGCCTTTCACCACCCAAGAAAATTATTTTCCTGTGTCCCTGTCGAGCAAAGCCACAGAAGTGATCCCCGGGGTGAATTTTCTATTTCTGATCCAATCATCAAGATTTTTTTTGAAGAGTGCTAATGAGGAGCTTTGTTTAACATACATAGGTAGTTTGTTCCAAAGTATGGGAAGTCTCTGGGACAGGAATTTGTCCCTCCAGCATGTTCTGTTTATTGTGGTGGCAAGGTTTAGGTCCCTAGAGCATGTAGCTCAAAAGGATTGGGATTTCTTTAAGTGGAGCATGTCCAACAGATCTGGGTTTGACATAGCTTTGTATGTTAGGCAGAGATCGCCTCTGAGTAGGCGATATGCGACGGAGTAAAGCTGGAGGTTTTTTGAGACAGTCTGCATAGGGCATCTGTTTGCGGCCAGTAATCTTCTTTGTGAGGTATTTCTGCGGCCTTTGCAGTTGTTGTAGATGTCTTGTGAGGTACATACCAAGAGGGGCATTGTACTCTAAAATGGGTCTAATGACTGATGAGTAGAGGGAGACAATGACCTTTTTTTTCCTGGATGAGAAACCTTTTGTGATGATATGTGCATTGTAGAATGATTTCCTGACTACTTTGGTGATGTAATTATCAAAGGAGAGACTACTGTCCACCTGTGTCCCAGGGTCTCTTATCACACTGTCAGTGTTAGGTAGACTACCGCCTATGTGGTAGTTCATGGGTACAGAGTTTTTATCAAAAGGGATGACAGTGCACCTTTTGGCATTGAGCTTGAGGCCATGGCTTTGACACCAGGCATCTGTCTCAGTGAGGCCCTTTTGTAGGATGACCACATCATTAGGAGTTTCGATTATGGCTCCTAGTTTGCAGTCATCTGCGAACTTCATCAGCCAAAGACCTTCTCTGTTAGCCTGTACTTCAGAGAAGTAGATACCAAACAGGAGAGAACACAGGACTGAACCCTGTGGTATTCCACTTGTCACTTGTCTGAAGTTGGATTTGGAGTCAGCTACTTTCACAATGTGGGTTCTATCAGTGAGCCAGTTGGCAACCCATCTTGTGACATAGGGATTTATACCTAGTTTAGTGAGTTTATCTATAATTTTCCATAGTGGGGGATGGTGTCAAAAGCCTTGGAGAGATCTAGATAGGCTGTGTGAACCACCTTACCCTCATCTGTGGCTTCAAAGAAGTCTATCAGGTTTAGGAGACATGATCTGCCTTTTACAAACCCAAACTGGGTGGGGTGCAGAGTTTGGAGATTACCAATGTCTTTGTTTATAAGTTCCATGATGATACATTCCATGGCCTTACAGACCTGGCTCATCAGGCTAATGGGGCGGTAGTTCCCAGGGTCTGTGGTGGATCCCCCTTTGTGGAGTGGGTGTGCCATTCAGTGGGAACAAAGCCTGAGGTGAGGCTATGATTGAACATGGTACTTAGGTGGGGTGCCAGTTCGTTCTGTAGTTCATGTAGAACACAGCCTGGGATGTTGTCAGGTCCCATTGATGCTGTGTTCTTGGCTTTGGAGAGTGTGGTTTTTACCTGTGCAGCCATGTTTACAGGAACTTTACATTCTTCTGGTATAGAGATGGGCCCTTTGGGGGGTGAGTGGTGGGGGGTAAAGTTAGCACTGAACCTATCTGCCAGGATGTTGGCAATATCAGTTGGTTCTGTATATTTAGTGCCATTGTGCTGTAACGCAAAGCAGATCTGAGTGTTGCCATTGAGATTCTTGACATAGCTATAGAATGCTTTGTGTTTGTCTTTAGAAACAATGGTTATTTTGTTTTCATATCTAGCTTTGGAGGATTTTATGAGGGATCTCAGCTTCTTACTGAGGCTGACCAGAGAGTTTCTCCAATCATGGGATTTTACTCTTTTTTGCAGCAGTCTCTTTCTTCTGTTGTAGAGTTTGTTTATGGCAGGGGACCACCAGATTGGCTTCCTTTTTTTGGAGGATAGCATCTTGGTTCTGTTAGGGATAGCACAATCCATGTAATCATGTAAGTGCTTATAAAGTGCATTTGTGTAGGATTCAGCAGTTGTACCTCTATTGTCTGTCTGTGTGGGTGTCGTGATGTTTGCCACTTCTGTCTTAAGAAGCATAAAGTTGGCTTTGGAGAATTTTTTTACAGTGGTTTCCCTAATGGGGGGTGGGGTGGGATGTGGATGTCTAGGGTGATTAGCTTGTAGTCGGATCTAACCAATGAGGAAATGACCGCTGGTGTGGAACACCGGTCACCCATGTTGGTAATGACCAGGTCTCAGATATTGCTGCTTGGTGAGGGTGTGGATAAGTTGATCCAAGGATTTGGAATTTATGAATTCCAGAAAATGTTGAGCAAAAGAGTTGGTACATGAGTAGTTTTCCCAGTTAATGGTGGGGTAGTTGAAATCACCCATTATTAGAGTATTAGGTTGTACCCTAATATTTTCCAGTGTATCAAAAAATGAAGAGTGGGAATTCTTGGGCATGGTGCTGGATCTGTAGCACTCTACATTTTGGATTGCAATCTTGTCCAGAGTTAGTTGCACTTGGATAAACTTGGATGCATTATGCTGAGCAACTAGCTTGGAGGTGTGGATATCCTTAATGAATATGGACACTCCTCCGCCTTTAGTGTTTCGGTCCAGGTTAGGTGACCGAAAGTCATGGTATGAATTATAGCCTGGTAATGCAGGGGTGCTCTCTGGAGCCTTGAACCAGGTCTGTGTCACTGCACAGATGTCGATGCTCTCCATTTTAAGGAGTGCCTCGAGTGAGTGCATTTTGAGGTTTAGACTTTTAGCATTGAGTAGCATTACCCTCATATGCTTGCTTGTACCTGTTACAATGGTGAATTTGTCATTTGAACCTTGCCTAAAAAAGGCACTATAGGGGTTTCAAGAGCCTTAGCCAGTATCTGGAATCCCAAGTGTGACAGGTGCAGGCCATCTCTGGCAAAGCATCGTAGTCTGTTGATCATGTCATCCAGACAGACAGCTCATGGCTAGGGTCATACCTGCCTGGACTACAAGATCGGAGAGCTCCTCCATGTCTCTTTTCATGTAGTACAGGGAGGTACGTCTCAGGACATTCACACCAACATGGACAATGACAAGAGTCATATTTGTACTTGCTGTGGAATGACCTGAGTGCGTTTATTATGTGGCAGATCCTGGCATCTGACAGTAACTTTCTCCTTGTTTAGCCTGGTAAGTGGAACATCAGTGTGCCTGACTATAGAGTCTCCTATGACTAGAGTGTTGGGTACGTTGTTATGCCTTATGGGCTGTGGTTGGGTGGCATGCCAGAATAAGAAAAGGCACATACTTTAATATTAAGTGCTTTTATCCCCAGTACATGGATTTCATCAGAATAACAACTATAGCAAATGCTCCTAATTTATATAAGTTACCAAATCACCTATTTCCCTAATTAACATACTTAATCAGTCTCCTTCAGATTTATACTGGACCACAAAATACAAATACATAGATCCTATAAAATCACTTATATACATCAATAAAAAATAAAAATATAAATAAATTACAGTCTTAGAGCTCACAATTTCAACACAGTATTTATGGAAATATCATTTAAGTCAGGGAATAAATTTGCTTCCAATAATAATTGCCACCATAATTCCTTATACTCCAAATATGTTTGCCAGTCATCCCCTTTTAATGATGGAGAGACCCTTTCCAATATAAAACAAACTAAATATATTAAAACTGATACATACCAAAGAATATTTAAAAAGGGCATTATTAATCAGTCTCCTTCAAATTTATACTAGACCACAAAATACAAATACATACATCCTATAAAATCACCCATTCCAACCTCCTCCATCCAAAAAGTTCTCCATAAACTAAAACCTTGTACTAACACCCCAGATAACCTACATGCAGAATACTTGCAACTAGCTGCCTCCTACATTGCTTATCATGTCAGTATCCTCCTCAATAGGTCCATTCAAGAATCATACATACCCGATATTTGGAAAAAAGCATTTGTCTTTCCACTTCACAAAGGCGTCTCCAATTCAGAAATATCAAACTTCCATCCTATCGCTATACTTTTCCCCACCTCCAAAATACTAGAGAAATGCATTCACACCCAACTCATAAGCCATTTGGTAAACCACCACATACTCTCCCCTACTCAACATGGCTTTAGGCCCATACACAGCACCAACACTGCCCTAATTTCTTTCTTGCACTCAGTAAATCAAGCTTGTGATGTTGGTTCCATAGTCTCTGCTTTTTTTCTTGATTTGTCTAAAGCATTTGACACTATCTCCCACTCCCTTCTACTTACTAAACTCTCTAACCTCAACCTATCTTCCCCTACCCTACAGTGGTTTACTACGTATCTCAGCAACAGACAGCAATCTAAATGGCAGCACTCTTCTTCCCCTTTCATCAGCACAAATACAGGCGTCCCCCAAGGTTCAATTCTTGGTCCCATCCTACTCATTATATTTGTCAATGACTTTCATAATACTCTAACCAACAGCACTGTTATCCAATATGCTGATGATTCGACCGTCATCTGCTCTTCTAAATCTCCCACTGTTTTACAGCATCTTACCCAAGAAGCTTTCACTTCTACTGAAACCTGGATGTCCCAAAACCATCTCGCCCTCAAATTCAATAAAACCAAACCCTTAGTATTCACTCTCACTAAATCCAGTCCTATTGACAAATCTATTTTCTCTATCGATTCCCAAAACAGCACTACTATTGAAGTCATCCCTAGCACTAAACTGTTAGGAGTCAGCATTTGACCTTCATATTTACAGCAACATTAAAAAAAATCAAAAGTTTGGGGTCCTCTATAGACATAAATACTTTCTTAGCCACTCCACTAAAATAGCCCTCGCTTCATCCTTCCTGCTTCCAACTATACTATATGGTACTCCCATCCTCACAAATTTACAGTCCAACTTAAAAACAAAACTAGACTCTTGCAACAAGAATGTCGCTAAATTTGCCACTAATGCAAAATTTTCCACCCACCACTGCTCCTCATTGCAGCAACTCAACTGGCTAGAATCCCCTCATCATCTCACGTATCTGCAATTAACTACAGCCAACAAATGATCTACTGACCTGAATCCTGCCCTTCCTTGTCTTCTATAATGAACCTATACTATCCTAATCGCCAACTCAGGTCTGAAAACAAAATGCTACTGTCAGTCAACAAACCCCAATCTCTCAGCCGGCCAAATGTTGTACTCTCATACTGCCTCTAAGTTATGGAATAATCTTCCTACTTCACTCAGAACTATCAGCAATCCAGCCACCTTCAAAAATATGTATTTGTAAATGATATAAACTGATTTAAACTATCCCAAAACCTTTCCAAATTAAAAAGATATAATCCAAAAATCTGGAATACAGTCTATTATTATCCGTAAAATCAGATTCAAAAATTACTTGTTTTTCCCAAAACCATGTGATAATATTAACATATACTAGTGCAGAGGCTGCACCTATTTTAACTCCATTGATCTGTTTAAACATTTCTCCTTCAAAAAATAGGAAGTTATTGTAAAGGACAAATTCCACCATTAAAGAAATATTCCTAACCACCCTACTTTTTGAAAGAAACAAGTGCTTTTATAAATCACTTCAGATTAGTGTCATTTGGTATGGTAGAAAACAAATCTTTTGCAACAGTAGTGACTTATAATGTATCTGTTTCAAAGTCAACATTACAGATTAATTCTAAAAAATTCCAAGAATCCTTTAAATATGTATTTTATCACTAAAAAGAGTTTCAGTATAAAATTGATATATTTTGCCACGGGCTGTGTTTTAGAACCCTGCAGAGGTTACCACAGGTCTTTATGTGGGTCATTTATATTTTTATGTACCTTAGAGATATCAAAGAAAGAGGATATAACTGTTTTTATACAGCCATATAGTTATGTTCCTTTTTTTATTAGGTTAGCTGATATCAGAAGATCATTTAGAATAATATCTATTACTTTAAAGGCAAGTTCCACTTCCTTATGTGAAACTAACATATAGGTGCAGTCTCCCATAATAGCTGGAATAATTTTTGATTATGTAATATGGTAGCCATAAGCACTACCCCCACCCCCTTTATCCAGTTTTTTGAATTCGTAATTGTCCTGACTTTCCTTAATTGTTTTAATAAACCTGCTTTTTGTTTAGTCAAATTATAATACTTATGCCCAGAATTCACACCAAATAAATTCCTGAGCTCTGCTTCACATGATATTTTAAACTGATTCAAAACAGGACTGACAGGGGTTTAAAAACACTTGTTCTGTTCAGACCGTCACCCTGTCTTTCCCTTCCATCTAAAACCAGTTGTAAATTAATTTTCCTAACAAGCAAAGTCAGTTCAACAAGTAGGTCCACCAAACAAATATCCCTTGCTGTTACAAAAGTAAACTTCTTATTAAATAAACTTAACATAAATTGAGTCACCTACTAAGCTACTATAATTTTAAATCTTAAAGGCTTTTTGCAAGAATACATTATTATCAGTGCCATCAACATTTAATAGATTCTCCCCCTCGATCTGTTCTTTGTGAACATTTTCCAGTTTCCCCCTTCCTGTGGTTGAACATATTCATATAGTTGCTGCATTGCTCTAATAACTTTGATTGCCTCAGGGGAGGAAATTCCAAAAAAATAATTGGTATTTAAAAAATAATTATTATCAGGACCATCAGTATTATCAGCACTGTCCACCTGAACTACCTCACAATTGCTAGAAGCAGCACCATTCTTTAAATCAGTATTCAAATGACTTATTCTCAAACTATTATTTAAGGGGATATACATTCCCTTTTTCATAGTCATTCAAATCTCTTAGCAATTTCTTACATTTACGGTCATAATTAATCTTACATTTGCACTTAACTTTCTCAATTAATATTATCATATTATCAGACTTATAAGATTTACTTTCAAACAATAAATATTCTGTAATAAATACCTCTAATTACTTGATTTCCTTCAAAAGAATGTCCATTGTTTGATTATTGTCCTTAATTTTTTTAGAAATCAACTTGAGGCCAGATCAGTTAGACAAGTCCACCAAATCCTGATAAAACGCTGAACCTTTACTAACTCTATTTGGAAATTTAAAAAAAATGTAGTCCTTTAGGGTGTCTTTGATTCTTTTTACATTCACAAAGAAAGGTATTATCTAACTTCAGTGGTTTAAACTTCTTTAGTTTCTTTTCAAGGTTGGTGAAACTATTGTCAAAGAAGTGTGCATATTAATGTTATCTCCTTCACCACTGAATGAAAATGATTGGTTTAACCAGTCACAGAGGCCTGTACTACTGCCATTATCAAGATAATCCACTGAGTTGGTATGTTGTTTGTTCCAGTCAGCAGCTGTTCACTTATTTCCCTCAGTTGTTCATGGGTTAGCCATGTGGGTGTTTCTTGGCTACCTCAATGATATATCTTGTGAATCAGCTGATATAATACAGCTAAGTTGGCTTAATAGACTGATGACATTATTCAAAGTTTCGGGATTTATTCTTCATGAAAAGTATACCATCTCAAACTGTTATGGATTTCCCAATGGAAATGCAGCCTCATCTAATCCCGTGGCCATGGTAATGTTAAAAAAACACTAAAAACTGGATAAAACCCAACCACAGTCTAGCGTAACTGAAACAGTTACAAAAAAAATCTTGTATAATCATTTTTATCTTGTGATGTTAACTCTTGCTCCACTAACATTCTCCCTTAAAAATATTACTTCACATTGTTTTAAGATGTTTAAATACAAAAAATGGACATATATCCAAACACCATTAAACACTTTCAAAATCTATGATAAGCTCTGAGAAAATGTATAAAAACCTTGTTCTAGAAATGCTACTAAAACTATTCAGTATTCAGTACTTGTGAATTATGTTAACATTTGTTATACAAACTTCTATTCATATGATAGTAAAATTATTCAAACCTGGTAACCTATTGGCATTTAGCTTATTTGCAACTCCAGTTCATTTTCCTTATTTGCTGTATATAAATCATCCTTAAAATCAATCATATCAGATAAACCTTTTTAAAATGATTACGTCACAGAATGCTTATAACAATATATTACTCATGTTTAGTTTTAATAAGGTATTTATGTTCATAAATTCTATGTCTTAGCATCATATTACACTTCCCTATGTAAAACCTGTCACACTGTCATACGAAACATATTGTGCAGCATGTACTATGTATTCAGTACTACAAATAATAATTGTTAAAACAAAACAGGAGTCCTATAACTCATTTTTGTGAAACCAAAATAAAATTGGGTGCAATGAAAATTAACTGACAGGAACTGCAAAGCATACATTTATATGTGCCTACTGTTCCAATTACTGTATTAACTTTTCTGATCTTACGGTCAAAGTACTGCCTGAAAAATGCTCCCCCTTTTCAATGAGTTTATCACAATGTAATGAATCTCATTGGTTCTTAAAATATTCCAGTTTTTGAATAAAATTTGGCCGCTATCCACTGAGAATACTAAAGGCATGGCTGAATTTCAGTTCTTGAAATCCTTTAGCTTTGAAGTATTAGCCACATTTCCCTCCTATAAAATCCGTTGTGTAAATCTTTTATAAGCATGTCTGTCTTTTCTTTTTCAGAGGTCATTTGTGTTACTAAGGGGCTTTAAAAATTTAAAGAATATTTGTTTAGACATAAAAGGTGTCAACATTTTTAGGAGTGGCAGATGCTGAATCTGGTATAATATTCAGTTCTATCAGACTTATTTTAAAATATGCAACAATTGAGTTAAACGTACTGAAAAGTATTAAAAACCATGGTAAACAGCATAGCCAGGCATTATTAAACTTTTCTATTCATGGTAACTCTAACACATATAAATATATTTTTCTTAACTTTCAGAAAGATGAAGATAGCAGATTGAAAGGGGTTCAGATAAATCTGGTTTGTATGATTTTAAAAATATGAACTTTTTTCCATGGAAATAGTCTAATAATACAAAAGAAAAAGTCCAAACAATGTTAACTTCAAGGCAAGCAATATGTAAAGGTGTTTCTGAGTAAGATACATTTAAAAATGAAACATTATTTGACAAAATAAATAATGAAATTGAGGAACTGTACAACAAACTTCTTACTTTTATAACAGATCAAGTGCTATGGAACAGTTAAGTGATAATGTAAAATTAATATGGAATGAATAGAAAAAGAGAGCTAGATATTTGTTATTCTGCAGACATGAATATTTCAAATTTAACGAGGCCTGTCATTAGATTGAAAAAATCTCCTCTTGTTTAAATCAGTACCTTGATACATTTGAAACATTCAGCCGAAAAGGAAATTATAAAAGCAAGAACTAATGATATGCAACTTCATTAAACATCCACCCATGTCTTTGAATTTCTTATTATTTTGACCATCTTCTCAGTGCGAAATGTTTTCTGTACTGAATCCCTTTTATGTTGCTTCTTACTGCATGAGGGATTAGACCTCGTGCTCCTTTCTGTATCTGCTAGCTCTAATAGAAGTTAGGCACATTCTGATCAATGCATAGCCTTTGTGTTACACACTACCTATGCTTATTTCAATTTTCTGAGGTGATTTTTAAAAAGACTGAACGAGGGACAGTCTGCCATACTGGATTTTAAATAACAGGCTTACCTTACAAAAGGCTCACTAGGTGTGTGACAAAAACATTGATACTGTTTCCAGTTACTATGACTTCCAGATGCAAAGGAATATGCCCTGAAAATGAATAAATAAGTAAACAAAGATAAAGAATCAGGAGAGCAGCATTTTGACAAATGACAATTATGTGCTGGGTTCAAATAAATGGAATTTGAGTAGTTATGCATCATAATTGCTTTCTGTAAATTACGGTCAAACAACAATGAAAAATTCATTTAAAAAAATAAACACTGATGTTTTGGGCATATTTTATTACAAGCGAAGTGATTATTTTACTATTCTCAGACCTGTTAGTATAACAAATGTGTAAGTGACCTCCTTTAAGGTTAATTTTCAGGTGGGTTTTGAGGCAGCCTTCTAGGCACCTTTTTAATAGCTAGTTCTTTACTTATTTCGTGGTTTGGTGCTCAAAGTGTTAGTATCCTCAGTGTAGTTTATGGTATTATGGTACTTGGATAGATCACAATAGATTCTATAGCTGTTGACATTTCCACCCAATTACTAAGCATAAAAGAACAATGATTTAAACTGTAAACTTGTAATATTCACAGCTGTTGCCTCTGTATCACATAGCAAAGATAAACACTCAAAACACATATTCAGTGAAAAGAAAAGAAAAAGTAGCTACTACAAATAGTCTTCTTGAAAATCACCTGATACTAGTAGTGACATATCTGTTATATCTTAAATAAGCATCTAAAGTGGGGTGACTGTTGGATAGAATCCTATTCAGTAGAAGGCTATCTAGAGGTCATGAGACTGCTACAGCAAGCAAGCATGTAATGAGAGCCTCTAGAAACAGCATGGGACTCTTGCAGCAAACAAATAACCACTGTGACTCTCTAAAAAGACAACTGAGCTATGAAGCCAGTACTGAGAGTCACTGAAAGCATGATCTGAGGTTATGTACACACATTCTTTTCTGCATTTCTACAAGTCCCTCAGGTTGGATGAGAACTATGTATGTTCCATTCAGGTTGGAAATAAAGAATATGACATAAATAGGTCAACCCGAAAGACTACTGCATATCTTACAGAAACTTTATCCCATGTTTTATTATCTCATTTCTTGCTAATACCATTACAGAAAAATGCATGTCCACATCTCCAATGGCCTTTGTTTTTTTCTAGGAATGATGTAATCATGTGCCCCCTCACAGAAACACCATATCCCCACACCAAGTTAGAGAAAAGTGAATGTGTAGTTCCCCTTTGTCTTAGTTTTTGTGACCCCAAAGGCAATATATATAATAACTAGTTGCGTGGTAGGGTGAAGTTCTGTATCAGGGGATGCAGAGGAAGAAGCCCCCCTACAAAGAATGTTTAAGCTGAGGTATACAGTTCATTGATTAAATGTTTTAATTTGATTACTGTAAAAGCCAAGTAGGACAATGGAACAGGGAGTTTGGGTAACTGGGCTGTGGCAACATAGTCATTTAGTCTTTGAAAAGTCAGACTAGTTCCACATAAATTATATTACAGCTATGTGCTTTATTTATAGGAAATAACATGACCATCTTTAAATCATAATTAAACTTCTTTTGAAATGCATCTGGTAGAGCTGAAATTGTTTCTGCATCCTAACTGCATGTTATTTGATATTATCTTGTACAATAGTTTCCTAGTGTACAACCATACAAATTGATACTTTGAATCCCAGTATGAATAATCAATTAACAGAATATTGAATAAAGTACAGATTTTTTTCTTAAAATCATATCATAATGTCTTGTTACTAGAGCAGCGTTTTCATGCTGTGTTCATTTAAAAAATAAATTCTATTGTAATTATTTTAAACCTCACTAGGGGCATCTTTATCATTGCTAGAGACCAACGTCGTCGTAACTTGACTATGTTTCCTACATGGCGCTGTCTGCTTTGCTTATTGGGTCAAATTTGTCTATAATTAGAGTAATACATGGGCCTGCATTATTATTATTATTTATAATATTAAAGGTGCTTTGCCAGTCTTTATGATAATGAGCAATCTGTAATATACACCTCCCACACATGCTTTCATGAATATTTTTATACCTAGTAAACGCATGATTCTTGTCCTGTTGCAGGGCATACATTCCATTACTTTTACATGTAACTTTTATGCAAATAAGTAATTTATGCTAAGTAATGTATTGGTTTAACCCACTTAGGTGGTTAAGGCTTCAAAAAAACATGATGTGCTGCTAAATGAAAAAAAAAAGAAATATGAGTATTTTCGATTAATGTAAATGAAATATTTTGCAGCACAGTGGCACAGTATATTCTAATATAACCACATTTTCCATGCAAAATTCAAGCTCATTGTTCTCTTTCAAGTTTCTAGTAATTTTCTGAGAGATTTAAATGAAACTACAAATGTATGGCTTCACCGCTTGAACTTCCATGCCTTAAAATAACATTTAAAAAATAAAATGTCATAATTTCATCTCTGTTTGTAATGAAAATTGTAAAAGGGAAAAATCACAGCATATATAAGTTGCCTTTTTTAAAATGTTTTGTAACAGTAGTAATATGAAGAATAATGTATTTGGTGACAAAGATATAACTATGATCACCTGGCTGTTTGTAATGTTTTATTATTTTCAGTAGGAGCCACAAGTTAATTTAACATTTAATTATATAGTTATGTTTCTTTGTGAGAATGCTCTTGTTTTGACTTAAAAAGTCTAGAGGTAGAAGAGTCTTGTTTAATAAACTTCATGCAATACATGGGTGGGGATTCATAGATCTATAGCTTATTTTCCAATATGAATAAGAAGGGACAATGACAATTCTTATGATGCAAGCACTTCTGAGATACAGACAGTGTGTCCTGACAAGAGTAGAAATTAGCACATCCTAATGACAGCACAATGTCATGGAAATGATTTGCATGTAGCTGAGCCATACACACTACACAAATGACAACAGCCACAACAGGGGACTGGTTCAGGAATGTATAAATTGGACACACTGCACTGATGCTCGTACCCATTTTGAGCACCAAGATCCATGCTGTACATGATGGGAGTGATGCTTTGATGTGTTAGTAGCCATCAAGATCCATGCTGTACATGATGGGAGTGATGCTTTGATGTGTTAGTAGCCATCAAGATCCATGCTGTACATGATGGGAGTGATGCTTTGATGTGTTAGTAGCCATCAAGATCCATGCTGTACATGATGGGAGTGATGCTTTGATGTGTTAGTAGCCATCAAGATCGATGCTGTACATGATGGGAGTGATGCTTTGATGTGTTAGTAGCCATCAAGATCCATGCTGTACATGATGGGAGTGATGCTTTGACATGTGTTAGTAGCCATCACTGGAGCAAGTGCTGACAATGTGCATATCATAGAAATCCATGTTAGCACAAGAGGTGAGCCTACAGCATCTGTTGTGTCACCTGATTGTAGACCAGCAGAGGGAGTACCGTTACTTACTGGACATGGAGACTGTAAGGGACCTAGCTATAGCTTGTCACCCAAAAACATAATGTGTTGTATGACCATTTTTGTTGATATTATGATATGTCTAGCCTTTAACATCTTAGCTACAGGGAATTGTTAGCAACCTATAGGGTACACATAAGGGATTTTGCAGGCATCAACTTCACAAACCATAAGCTAATTCCATAGCATTATGCTACAGCACATGGAGATGCATATCTGTTTTCACAGGGTAGCAGAGAAAAGAGTCAGCACTGTGCAAACATTTTAAAATATAACCAATTTCCCCTGAGGTCTTGGGAGCCATGAATTCCACCTGCTGGTGGTGAACTAGAAGTGTTGCTGGTATCCTCCATGTCTGCATTCCAGGTGGGGGCAAATGCATCCGTTGTGGATGTTTGATCTACAGTGTTGTGCTGGGAATTAGATGCTCACCTTAACAATATGGAGCATGTTCTGGTGTGGGTAGTGGTGTCTTGTGACGGTCAGGCCACAACTATTCGACCTCAAAAGGAGCAACTGGTTCCCATTTGTACACCTGGTTATCAGCTACAGTTAATGCTATGCATAGCTTCCCCCATTTATGTACTGTAGCCATGCCTGAACAAATAGATGTGGAATCCCGCACCCTTTGTGGCCTGTCCTTCCCACTGCTTCCTTTCTTCTTGTTTTGTATGCCTCCCAGGCCCCAGGGCCAGTGGAAACTATGGCCCAAACTGCAGAATCCTGTATAAATGCATTCTACGTACATCTCCAGGAATGCATGGATCATGCTATCCCAAACAAAACCAAGACCCAATCATCCAAAGGCAGGCGTCCAGTCTGGTGGACCCCTGCCATAAATAAACTGTACAACAGAAGGAGGAAGCTACTACATGATAGAGCAAAATCCCTAATAGGGAAGGCATCTCTGATCAGTACTAGCAAAAAATTACAATTCCTCATAAAATCCTCAAAGGCCAGCTTCGTGCGTAAAATTGCACATGACACCAAAGACAATCATAAGGCTTTTTTCAGTTATGTTAGAAACCTGGGATGCAACTCCCAGACTTGTTCTGAGTTGATTCTAAACGACAAAAAATACACTGAACCCACAGACATCGCCAGTATCCTGGCAGACAGGTTCAGTGCAAACTTCTCCACCCCCTCCCCACCAAAAGAGCAAGTATCTATTCCGGCAGAGGGCTGCCTCCCAAACATCTCAGATGCTCAGGTGAAGGCTGCCCTCTCCAAAGCAAAAAACACTGCTTCCATGGGACCAGATGGCGTCCCAGGTTGCGTCCTACATGAACTACAAGAGGAACTAATCCCTCAAATAAAACAGCTATACAATCTCAGTCTCACTACAGGATATGTGCCCACAGAATGGCGTACAGCAGCAGTGGTCCCACTCCACAAAGGTGGAGCCTCTATGGACCCTGGAAACTATCACCCCATAAGCCTGACTAGCTTAGTCTGCAAGGCTATGGAGAGGATCATCATGGAGCTCATAAACAAAGACATTGGGGACCTACAGACACTAGATCCTACCCAGTTCGGCTTTGTCAAGGGCAGATCCTGCCTTTTTGAACCTGGTTGACTTCTTTGAAATAGTCACCAAAGCCATAGATGAAGGGAAGGTAGTCCACACAGCCTATCTGGACCTTGCAAAGGCATTTGACACAATACCCCACTCGAGCATCATAGATAAGCTATCCACCTTAAATATAAACCCCTATGTCACAAGATGGGTCGCAAACTGGCTCAAAGACAGAACCCACAGAGTGAGAGTTGCTGGAGCCATGTCAGACTCGAAACCGGTCACAAGTGGCATCCCACAGGGTTCTGTCCTGGGACCACTCTTGTTCTGTATATACTTTTCTGAGGTACAGGCAAACATGGGAGGACTATGGCTCACCAAGTTCGCAGACGACTGCAAACTGGGCGCCATAATCAACTCTCCAGCTGACACAAACATCCTTCAAAAAGGTCTCACAGAGACAGATAACTGGTGCCAGCACCATGGTTTAAAGCTAAATGCCAAAAAATGTATAGTCATACCCTTTGGCAAAAACAATGTGCCCACAAATTACCACATAAGCGGAAACCCATTAAGTACAGAGAAAGTTATTAGCGACCTGGGGACCCAAGTTGATAGCAATCTCTCCTTTGAAAACCACATTGCCAAAGTGGTTAGAAAGACCTTCTACATAGCCCACCTCATCACGAAGGGTTTCACATCTAGATCAAGAGAGGTAATCGTGCCCCTTTATTCATCCCTCATCAGGTCCATCATAGAATACAATGCCCCTTTTGTGATGTACCTTACCCGACACCTGCAGCAATTAGAAAGACCCCAAAAGTATCTCACCAAGAGGATCAAGGGTCTCAAACAGATGCCATATGCTGCTTGGTTAAAAAAACTCCAGCTCTACTCAGTTGCTTACCGCCTACTTCAAGGCGATCTATGCCTGACATACAAAGCTATGTCAAATCCAGAATTAATGGACATGCTCCACCTCAGTAAATCTAAATCCCTTAGAGCCACACGCTCAAGGGACTTGAACCTCAGCACAGAAATAAATAGAACTTGCTAGAGGGACAGGTTCATAACCCAGAGGCTCCCTTCGCTCTGGAATAGAATTCCAGTTCATGTGAGGCAGAGCACCTCACTGAATCTCTTCAAGAAGAATCTCGATAAGTGGATGGGGGATCATAGGTTTGTCCCAGGGATTACTCCCGTGTCACTATAAGACAGAGGCACAGTAAACTAAACCTTAAAAAGGGCACAGTATGCTCAAATCAAGGGGTGGCGTAAGCCATACAGAATCGGGCTAGGCTTGTAATTGCCCCAGGGCAGATAGCCTAGTATGAACCTATGAACCTATGATAGAAAGTCAAGCCTGTGTTGCTTGTTCCCAGTTACACTAAAACAACTACATCCCTATTCCTAACATCAACCTCACAGTATGTTGTAGCTGTTGACATATTTGTCAGGCAGGACTCATTCTTTAACGCTCGAAAGCTCCACCCTCAAGTTATAAGCATTGCTGTGAAAATGGTGCTGTCACTTTATATCATACTAACAAAAAAAGAAAAGAAAAAACAGTGCAGCAGACTCGTTGTGCACCTATGTCTCTGAATCATCTCTGGTGCATTAAACATTACCCACACTTCATGGTAGAGGTGAGGCATATGAGCGGCCTTAGGTCAACTGGTGCCCTAGGCAAAAGGGCTCCACGGCGCCCCCCACCACACCACTTGGTGCCCCTATCCTGGTCTACCTACACCAAATAAATATTGGAAAAGCGCCCCTGCTAGAGCAGCGCCCTAGGTGGCCGCCTAGTTGGCCTATGCCTAAGGCCGGCTGCATATGGCATTTGTATGCCCATAGTTCCACAGTGCATTATTACAGGCACATCATGCAACACATCCTGACATGACATGCAGTTTCAAAATGTGTGTCTGTACACAAAGGGTATTATTTAACTGCTTATGTGGACCTGATTAAGTGGCCATAGGTATGTCAGTCAGTGAGAAGTGCAGGACCCTAGCTTTAATATACTAAAAAGAGCAGAATTTTCCTGTTCATCTTGCACAGAAACTTCAGGGAGTGCCTGTGCAGCAGTTATGATTGCCCATTCTGTAAACTTGTCTGGCAAGTACTGGCCCAAATAGTGAGTGACACTACCGTCATTTGTTATTCTGATGAACAGTGCTAGCATAGACAGAGTGATCTGAAGTGGTACCATTCTGACCTGCTCGCATAGCTAGAGTGATCTGAAGTGGTACCATTCTGACCTGCTTGCATAGCTAGAGTGATCTGAAGTGGTACCATTCTGACCTGCTCGCATAGCTAGAGTGATCTGAAGTGGTACCATTCTGACCTGCTCGCACAGATAGAGTAATCTGAATTGGTACCATTCTGACCTTCTCGCATAGATAGAGTGATCTGAAGTGGTACCATTCTGACCTGCTCGCACAGATAGAGTGATCTAAAGTGGTACCATTCTGACCTGCTCGTATAGATAGAGTGATCTAAAGTGGTACCATTCTGACCTGCTCGCACAGATAGAGTGATCTGAAGTGGTACCATTCTGACCTGCTCGCATAGATAGAGTGATCTAAAGTGGTACCATTCTGACCTGCTCACTTAGATAGAGTGATCTAAAGTGGTACCATTCTGACCTGCTCGCACAGATAGAGTGATCTGAAGTGGAGAGTGATCTGAAGTGGTACCATTCTGACCTGCTCCTGCAACGTGAGGCATATTTTTAGGATGAACTGTGTTGTAGACATTTTTTTCAATACTGTTGTCTTCTACAATCGTACCTGTTACACATGTGTACTTAAGAGTGCATACTGTATTTTCCATGTGTTAAAGACAGTAAATGCTATGCATAGCCTTCCCACATTTATGCACTGTGGCTATGCCTCCACAAGTAGACCTGAACACCCACACTCCTCCTGATGATGAGACCACCTGTCCCAGCAGCAGGGCATGTATGACATCTACATCAGTCAGGTGTACAACTGTGGTTGTGTTTTTATCATGAATCTGGTAGTTTATGCCCATTTTGGCACACTTCTGTGGGTGCAGTTAAGGAAGAGATGGAGTTTAAGTTACTGTCATCTTGGTCTGCTCTGTCTGTTGCCTCTGGTGCTGAATCACCATGGCATGTGGTCCACCTGCTAGTGCTGACCTAGAATTGGCATTGATACCATTTATATCTGCCTTCCAGGAGGGGGAAAATACTTGTCTCCACAAACTGGATAACTGCAGTCTTCTCTGATCTCCATTCATCGAATGTGGATGCTACAGCTACTTTGGTTGCTAGGAAGCAAATGCCCATCCTAATAATGTTGACCACCTTCTGGTGTTGACAAGGGATTTCTTGTGACTGACAGGCTCCACCCATTGGCCCATAAAGAGAGCACCTGCCCATAACATCCTCCTATCAGGTGAGTGATGCCAAGGCTTGTTGCCGTTTGGTCTGTGCTGACATCCAGCAATGCCAGAACCCTACTCTCTCTCTTCCTTCTGATCTTTTCCCTCCCTTAGTTATCATTCCAGGTTCGTTGTTAATTGTCCAACTCTCCCCATCTGTACTTGTTCACCCTTTTCTATGTCTGTGTCAAGCTGCTGCTCTCTCTACCTTTTGTACTTATACTGCCTCTGTTTATTCTGTGTTCTTTGTTTTTCATAACTACCCTGCTACTGGCTCTTCTCTTTTTATGAGATCCACAGGAATAATTTACTACCGTCCCCATCTAGTCTTCTTTTGTAAATCTTACAAAAGGGGCTCTTTCCCCTAGTATCTTTCCTGCCACCAACTGATCATACTTATGATTATATGTTATATGCATTACACACTCAAGCATGCACTGCATCAGCTCTGTGGTCAGCCTTAACTATGATGTCCAGCACATCCTCCATGCACCCTACTGTAGTGTTAATCTTACCTTATTACAGCCTAGCACTGCTTACACCATTAAGGCTATACCTCTCTGTAATTACTGGGCCCTTTATTCAGACTTCCTGCTCTATTCAACATCTGTGCATGTGTAATTAGCTTTGGAGCTCTTCATGCTGTGACCTCATCCAGTAATAGCACTGCTCACTGTTTGTTTGAGCTCTAGCAATGGAATTTGCTGACTTTGCTCTGAAATTGAGAAAATAACCTTATTTTAATGAATTAATGACTCTTGTTATAATGTGACTCATACTGTCACACTGACAACAACACCACTTCATTGCATCAATAACCTGTAGACAACTTTAAAAGCTTTTAAGACAATTTGCACCACCACACAAACAACAAAGTTGTAGAACTAAAAGGGTCTAATAGCTTTTTAAGCTGGACAAACTTTGCTTCTGGCAACCATTTCTGTCGCAATGTGTAACAACTTTTACCTCTGTCAGATACTAGGCTTCTACACTTGCAGCTGTTTAATAGTCCCATTTAATGCAATTCAGATTAGGTCACTGACAGTAACCAAACTGTGATGTGTTTGAAAAATGAATTCAGGCAGCACCTTACAACCTGGTAATGATCATCACCCTAGTGTAGCCCTCTTTATGTAGTCACTGCATTTAGCCATTGCTTTGCCTTATTTGCTTCTTTGTTAGCTCATTTATTTGTTTGTTTGTTTGCAGAATTTCAGAAGATAAATGCCTGAACATTTGCATTTCTTCTGATCAAAATATGGTAACCTGATAGTTTTTTTTTTAGTTTTTTATTAATTTCTTTGCTAATCAGGTAAATGAACTTGTATGAAACACTGGAGCATTTTCAGTCATAACCTGAGCCAAATGTCAACAGCAGACATGCAGCAGTATATATATATATATATCAACAAACAGCAACGAATGCTGTGTAGTACTTAGTGGGGAGCTAGATCGATAGGTGGTTATTAACTCAACATTTATTTACCCAGAACAAAAATAAATCATCTCATAAATTCCAACAATTCATTGAGAAACAGAGCAAACAGTAATCGCAACAATAGTGATGTTGATTACAATTATTCAGTGTATACCATAATGAAATAAATATTTACAAAATTTTGTCAATATAAATGAGTTCTTGAGTCACAAACAAATGTCGTGTAAATGCTAATCCTGTAAGTGTGTGTATATCAATTTAAATATATATATATATATAGAGAGAGAGAGAGAGAGAGGTGTGGAGGAGGGTTTGCAGAAGTGCCCTAAACATGATCCCTAGAACAGCTGCACTTGTATGTATTTGCATGGTGAGATTTTAGCAGTTTGAGAAGTGTTGGATGATGGTCACTAATGTGCACATTTTGAAGTAAAGCATGCCATTTGTTAGGAGCAGCTTTGCTGAATGCTTTCCCAGTGATAGCTAAGGTAAATGGAGATCATTACAAATGGAAGCTCTCCTTGCTTCACAGTTTCTAAGTGGAATTCATAATTAAGAGCTAATTTCTAAGCAGAGGGCAATACCTGTCATTTAATGTCTTCACAAATAAAATCTTTATTTTTTCAAACAGATTTTACTACTACAACGTTTAGGTGTTTGCTGATTTTCCCATCTTCCTTGTAAGTTTAGTGTCTCTGTAACAAAATAACAAGGGCAAATGTCACCAAATAATGACTTACTGTTTAGTCTATGTGGTTTAGATGGATGGAGCCCAGACTATGACACAGCTACACAAGCTTTAAGGAAAGGCTTCATTGCAAGAAAAATCAGCTGAGTGAGGGAACAGGGAAGAGGTACTGTCCATCACATCTGTCTAAAGGAAGATGAGGGAAATATCATGGGGCACAACTTCAAACAATAATTCTTTCATTGAGGCCAGTGACATTATAAGGGGTGCCTGTAACAAGAGAATGGGGGCAGAGATGCTTAACAGGCTACTTCATATGTAGAAACGGATGACTGCAGCACACTGCACTCACTGCAAACCCGCCCCCCCCCTCCAGCTTACACAGCACTCAACTGAACATCAAGTCATAATTGCAATATAATGATTCTCTCTTGTCCTAAAGTAGCAAATATGGCTAAGATTGCTGGAACCTATCAGATGGTCAGGAGGTACATGAAAGCCTCCCCAAAAAGAAAGCAATGTCATAGCTTAGAGATGAGTTACAGCTTCTAATTCTTGAGAAAGTACAACTTAAAACACATGTATTTCTGTAAAATTTCAAAGTGAATTGCACTGATATTTGGTATCTATTATTAATATGTGGAATTCATTCTGTGTTATTTTAAATTTCATCTCTTATTCTTGAGTGATCAACGTGGGAGATAAGGTTTCTAGCAAGTCTGAGAATATTAGCATGATTTTCAGCAGACACAGATGAAGTTCATATCACTATTTGTATAAGTAATGCTTGTGCATTCCATTTGGCCTTAGTTTAAATGCAGACATTCTTTTAGGTTTTAATCAAATATTTGTAGTTTGATGATACTAGCTCACTGGGAGTTGGGTAATGGCAGGAGAACAACGTGGGAAGCAGCAGGTTACAGTCAGTGAGGACAGTGGTACTGTGAAGCCCCTGCAGGGCTGATGTTTTTTTAAAACTATTTTTGGGTACTTCACCTGTTCAAATATTTGTGTTCCATTCTTTACAGATGAAGCAATATCCAATTCTCAGCTTGTGTGTATCTCGGAACATCTTATGAAATAGTGCTCACCCAGAAATTATGCAGAAAGACAACAGGATAGCTTAGGCATAGTATGTGACAGAAAACAGCAACAGTGGTTAATGTGGTTAAAAAGCAGCACATCTGTGAATTATTCCCACTGCATGTTGCTTCTTAGTATGGAAGTACGCCACAAGGAAAATCAAAGCAGGGGGTACAAAAACATAGCTCTCCCAAAAAGTTCAGCACCTACTGGGTAAAGCAACAGGTAATAGTGCAAACAAACACCGGGATAATGCTCAAAATATGCAGCTCAGATGTTGCAAGAGAAATGTATTTCCCACATGTTTGGCTGTACAATGTGATGAATCTCATAGCAGCTGGGAATGATTCTTTCTTGTCTTTTTCGCTTGCATACTCCCAATGTTCCTGATCGTTAATTATAAATATTTGTAAGAGCAGGATAGATACATTTTTAAATAAAATGTATTATGTCCTCTGCCAATAGGCATTTCATGTTTTAGTGCAATACAGAACAAAAGTTAAAAAAAAATGCACATATTTGTTAGTCAGATCATGGATAATGACTGTGTTGGTGATCTGTTATAGAAATATGGCAAGTAAGAGAAAGGGGAGGAAGAGAGAAAGAGAGATAGAGGCAGAACATCAAATTATGATAACGCAAAGATCTTTTAAATTGAAGGCATGTTGCATATTAAGTGTTCACTGCAATGAAGGCTGTGAATGGTTCTCATGCAAAATTTAAAAGTAACAAGAAGTGGCAAGAGTTTGTGTTCTGGTGGCATTTTCATTGTTTAAATGTATGTAAAATAATTGAAAAATTTAATGTATTGACTAACTGCTTCATGTTTTTTTCAGTGGACTGTTTATTTAGGTGGTCCACATTTTTTGTGATAGCCTGGGGTGAAAAGATCCATTGTCATAAATTAGAACATGGACATTGAAGCCAAGGCAATAAATTACACTCAGTATCTATCTATCTATCTATCTATCTATCTATCTATCTATCTATCTATCTATCTATCTATCTATCTATCTATCTATCTATCTATCTATCTATCTATCTATCTATCTATCTATCTGTCTATCTGTCTATCCATCCTTTGTCTATCAAGTTAGTCCCAACAAGCTGAGTGGCTTCTTTTCAGGATAAACCCAAAGTAGTATTTCTACTAATGTGGGAAATTTGGGCAGGGCATAGGGGAAATTCCTGCAACTCATTGGTATAGTTTGTACACATCCCCCATTTCTAGTGCAGTGACTTCTGGAAGTAGAGGCATAAGAGGCAACATGATAGAGGTGTATAAAGATAAGAAGTCAGAGAGAAGAAGAGAGATATAGTCTGTGAATAAGAAGATTTGGAGCTGAGTTTGCAGCAGAGTCTGTTTGTGGAAAGGGAAACTGGAAGATAGGAGGTGGGCAGGATGCAAATAAAGGCAACGAGGATACTCTAACCCAAAAAACTGAAAAATAAGGACAATTGCATTCTAACTTACACCTGGGATTTCAATACAATTAAAGCCATTATTAAGGAGAACTTGGCCATCCTCACTAACAATCAGCAGCTTGTAAGGCTTTTAGGAGATCCCCTACTTTTGCATATAAAATGAGAAAAAAGCATAAGTAGCTATGTGCAAAAGAAAAATAAGGAACACCAGGATGACATGCACACTAAAATCTGTGGGCCACCTAACTGTACCTTATGTGAATACTTGATGGAGTGCGACTCGTTTGAGTGCCCCTATCTTAAAAAGATGGTGAAATCTTCAGCAGGTAATAACTGTAATAGTGAAAAAGTTGTATATAGGGCCATGTGTAATGACTGCCATGCATTTTATGTGGGTAAGAGTATGAATAAACTGAAAAGGAGGATTTCAGGTCATCTTTCTGACATCAGATGTAAATGTCAGAGGAATGCCTTATCCAAAGACTTATTAGAACACCCCAGACATTCTGGGTTTAAATTTATCATTCTGAACTGTGTGGAGATAAATGAAAACCAGGACTTAACAACTATTGCTCTATTAAGAGTGTGTTCAATTTATGTAAGCTGCCACACAATCTATAAAGGTTCTTTGGGAATTTTTTGAGGAATATTTTTATGGGTCTATATTACAACGTCAAACTCACAGAAGTCTGAACGTTGTAACATTGAACCCATATGTTTGAAATATGACAGTAGCGAAGTCAGAGAACACCGATTTTTTTTTCCCCAGTGAAAAAAATCGGTGGGCCGTTTTTGCTAGTTCCTCCACTGTGGCGCAATCTTGGAGTTGGTATACATAAGTGAGGGAGTGTGCATGTTTTTTTTTTCTTTTTGTACTGGAACAGCAATTTTTTTGAGAAAAAAAATCACTGTTCTGTATGTTCGTCGTTTTTGGGTTTCGAAATTAATGGCTCGATAATACAGCATTCGAAATCCTGTAAGTTCAACGATGTGATAGAGACCCTATTTTTATGTACTAAAAATATACTAAATAAAAATACAAATGATGTGTAGAATGTGTATAAGTATACATATATATTTAGTTACTTTGACCTCAGTTCTGCTTTGATTAGATTTATTGCATCACACCAGAGATTTAAACGGTAAATTCAAAATATACATTTTCTCATGCCACTATTACCATGTAATTTTGGTATTATTCCCCCATTTACCTTACTGGTGGATGCTCAAGGACATGCCTGCATACATTTATACATTACTAGTTCACTTTGTACACTGTTTTTTGTATTTATTGTGTGTTTTTTTCTACTAGTTTTCATTGTATAAACATATTTTTGGGGCTGTAAACATGAAAACTGTTATGACATGGTGGTAAGGGAAGAACTAGACAGATTCCTATGTTTCCAAAAATAACAGGAGGACACAAGATATGCTCCAGGTTATAAAGCTTTAATCAGGCACAAGCGCTTTCACATCTGCTTCTTCAGGTGCATAAAAACAAACTGAAACTAGTCATACTTTTAAACATTGCTGAATGCATCACATGACAACAATATATCACATGTCTATATACACTCCATTACTATAAAATATTAAAGTTATATGGTATCCATAAAATAACTAAATATTCATGGAAAATCATAAAAATATAATCATAAAATATTTCTTATATACTTTGTACTATAAAAACATTGTTAAAATACATATTCTTAAAAACAACTACTTTACCTACGTAAAGGTCTGGCCTTTAACTTTGGTCTCAGTGGTATTTGTTCATTGAGACCATGTCCCATGTCAGCTCTGAATAAGACTATCCATCTAGCTTCCAGTTCCTCTGTTTGATTACATATGCCCCCCCCTTTTTACTCACAAAACTCCTAGCAATGTCCATAAACTTGAATTTATGTTGGTTGTTAGTATTCACAACATGTCTGGCCAGGGCATTACTTCTGCTTTGTTTGCCTATGTGATAAATGAGTTTTCTAACCCTCTCCTTGAGTGTATGGTCTGTTTTCCCAATATAAAAGTTCTTGCATACTACATAGTGAGCAAGATACACAATATTCTGTGTATCACATGTAACTTGTACTTCAAATTTTTATAGCCGGTCCTGATCTGGATGTAAAAATTCATTGCTTGTATCTATATACCCACAGTATGAACATTTGCCACAAGGCTTAGTCCCTATACCACCCATAGGTGTTTTCTCTTCTCTGGATGCACATAATCGTCTCTTCAAAGACTTCTGATTTCTGAACAAAAATTTAGGCTCATTCTCTATCCATTTTGTGACCGCCATGTCAGTGGTCAATATCCCCCAGTGTTTAAATATAATGTTCGTATAAGACCCGACATCAGAATAGAAGCTTAATGGCACCTTTAACTTAGGCTTATCACCACTGGTCTCTTTTTCATTAAACCACCTATCCAAATAATAAGGTCTAGCCTGTCACAAACTAACTACTTCTTGTATTTGCTTCTTTACACCTCTCTCCCCATAGCCTCTGGCCAGTAAACTATTCCTCATACTGTTCAATTCTTGATGGAAATCTGCATCCATAATGTTCAGCCTAGATGCTTTATAAACCTGATTCCTAATGACATTATCAAACACATAGGTAGGTTGCATACTTCCTCTGCTTAAAAGATAGTTAACATGGCATTCCTTTCTGTACAAGCATGTATAAATGCTCCCATTCCCAATATTTACTTGAACATCCAAAAAGGTCATTCTCTCATATGAGACAACAGATGTAAACCTTAGAAAAGTGGTGGTTGCATTCAAGTACATAAGAAATGCAAAGAACTCCTCTCCTGCCCAAGGTGAATCATAATCAGTATCAATCTTTTCATCTTGAAATTTGTGTTAAAGAAGGCATTATACCATGTGGGCAACGTGTATTGAAAATGCCTTCATATTTACCAAATGATTCCATGTTTCTAAGGGAATGGCAGAAACTCAATATAAATACTAGTCTGGGCTATTTGAGACTGCTTATAACTGCTGCAAATAATGAGGTGAAAACCATAAGCTCTACCATTAGCACCTTACATAATGAACTACTGAATCAATTTGGTGCTGCCATGGTAGATAGACACATGCCTGAGGTGTTTGATTCAGTAGCTGCTTATGAAAGGAAACTTCTGAAAACAAAACTAAGCAAATTGAAGAGAGACGGGACTAATTTTCATCTTGGCCATGTTTTTACTTGGCCGAGAACACAAGAGACTGTGAACAACACAGTAAAAGGCAGGGAGAATGGTGTCTTCATTAATTCTGAGTCCTTACCTTTAGCAGCTAACCAGAATGTTGTTTCTCCAGTGAGTGAGGCATCGGTGTATGATGTTGCATACACACAAGACACTGCAGTGAAGGAACTAGGGGCTAGGAGAAAGACAGTGCAAGTTGTAGCACAAGTTCATAATGCAGCTGAAGGAACAACAGAACCTAATTCTACTGAAAAGCAAAGCATTGTTCATTCTGCCAACAGTGAATTTTTAGGGAATAGAGGTGTGCAGCCTTTGAATTTTCCACAACCTATAAGAGAACAAAAGCTACCTGCCTTGAAACAACAGAGCAGTGGTCGCAGCAGGAGCAGTTACAAGAGGAAACACGATGGGTTGAACGAAAGCCCATACTATATAAAGAAAACATTTTTTCAACCAAAGAAAGGCTTGAGATGGAATTTATCCTGTCATGTTCTGTCTTAAGATGAGTTTAATTTGTTACAAAAGGATTATCTTTCATACCCACTGGTAGGTCTGACTTTGCAGATGTTATATTTGATATAAAGATGTTTACACGTAATTTGAAGTTAAAAATGCAGTTTAATGGCACAGAGACTACACATATGCAAGGTAGTCATGTTTGTAAATAAACCTAGCACATTTATACCTGAAGTTAACCCATTAGTTAATGCTTTTGAAAAAATGTGCATAGAGGATATACATAAATTGATCGATGGAAATAAAAAATCAAAGAACTACGAATCTATCTCAGGCCATTGGTAAATAATCCTTGGAAGAAAGTTATATCTGTGTTGGACACTCTGCAATAATCAATATTGTATCTCTGATAACTGATCTGTTAATTGTATATTTAATAACATACAGTGTATATAACTGGAAGTCAGGCTATTGTAAATATTGTATATAGCTATTTAAAATTATATTTAAAAATATTATGTAAATATTATGTAAATGTTATTTTAATTGAAAATAAAGACATTTTTTGAGGAGATATGATCTGGCCATGTCACCTTGATAAATTAAGTTAGGAATACACTTACACTTTACCAGTTTCTAAAAAGACTTATTTGATGAAAATTTCATAATTTCATTGAAACTAAAGAATTCATTTAGGCAACTAATATAATGTTGCTGAAACTGGATAAGTCTGACTTTCATTCTTCCTTTTAATGCAGTGCTTAACAGCTGAGAGGTTTTAATTTCCACAGGAGAGATGAAATTCAAAGACACGGGCTATTGCTTCCTCTGGATACCATTGAGTCTATAAGTGCACCATGTCCAATCTGCAGTTTAATTGAAGTGTTTTGTTTATTGAAGTTTTTAACTGCCAAATGTGCTAATGCTTTTGTAATATTTATGATATAAGTGCAGGTGTATCACAGGATCACATCCTGTCAATATCTATGGGACTTTGTTTTTCATCCTGGATTATTGATATTCTGTTTAATTTAATTTTGTAATTAATTTAAATAACCATCATGCCAGAAAGGTGTTGTGCTTATGACTGACATTTAAATATCCTAACCATGCAATCATGACAATGAAGCACTACTGGTTGCCATATCCCTTTAACTTGTGGCATAAATTCTCGCAGCCAATTGGTCAGACATTTCTGTATTGATGGATTAATTAGTAAATTGATGGGTTTTTTTTTTTTGGATGCTACACTTTATGTTTTGGTCATGGGAGACTGAGAAGAGGGTAAAGATTAATTTTTGTTTTTGTTTAACACATTTTCCCTTTTCTCCATGTTTGTGTTATCTCCAAGTAAGTACATATGAGGACTGGGGAATCTATATTTTTCTGTAATGTTTGGGGTATCTGTGAGTAAAATTAACAGTACACCATTTCCTTGGGATTCCTTCCCTCCACCATCACATTTACTTATGCATGAGAAATATTAAGAGAATGATCTTCTTTTATATTTGGTAACTTATCCATGTTAATACAGCTCATAATGTATAAGGATCACATTTTGAACAGCATGTTTTTAAACTTCAGAAAATTTTGAACAGCATGTTTTTAAACTTCAGAAAATTTACTAGTGTCCATGCTTGCCAGCTACATTTCTCATGCAGTTTGTTGTGTCTTTAATTCATATCATATAATTTTTGGAAGTGGTACCTGGTCTTAGAGAAAAGTGTGAAAAATGTGATCTAGGTTATATAGAATTTCTATAAAGTGCCTGTGAAATTTTGTCACAAATCATGTTTGCATCATAGAAAACAGTCATTATACATTTGTTTTTACTTTTGATAAATATTGAACCAGTTGCAAGCAGCTTATAGGTTCATAGGTTCATACTAGGCTATCTGCCCTAGGGCATTTGTAAGCCTAGCCAGAGTGTGTTTGGCTTTCGCCACCCATTTAAATGAATTTTACTATGCCCTTTTTCGAGGTTTAGTTTACTGTGCCTCTGTCTAACAGTGACACAGAAGTGATACCCAGGGTAAATCTACAGTCTCCCATCCACTCATCCAGATTCCTCTTGAAAAGAGTCAGTGAGGGACTCTGCCTAACCTGGACTGGGATTTTATTCCAGAGTGAAGGGAGCCTCTGGGTTATGAATCTGTCCCTCCAGCATGTCCTATTTATTTCTGTGCTGAGGTTCAAGTTCCTCGAGTGCATAGCTCGATGGGATTTGGATTTTCTAAGGTGCAGCATGTCCATTAATTCTGGGTTGGACATAGCTTTATATGTCAAGCACAGATCGCCTCTAAGCAGGAGGTAAGCAACCAAGTAGAGCTGTAGTTTCTTCAACCAGGCAGCATATGGCATCTGTTTGAACCCTTTGATCCTCTTGGTGAGGTATTTTTGGGGTCTTTCTAGTTGCTGCAAGTGTCTGGTAAGGTACGTCCCAAAAGGGGCATTGTACTCAATTATGGGCCTGATGAGGGATGAGTAAATAGGCACAATGACCTCCCCTGATCTAGATGTGAAACCCTTCATGAGTAGGTGGGCTATATAGAATGGTTTTCTAACAACTTTGGCCACGTGGTGGTGAAATGAGAGATTACTATCAACTTGGGTCCCCAGGTCCCTAATTACTTCTTCTGTACTTAATGGATTACCACCTATGTGGTACTTTGTGGGCACTTTGTTTTTGTCAAAGGGGATGACTATACACTTTTTGGCATTTAGCTTGAGGCCATGGCTCTGGCACCAGTTGTCTTTTTCTATGAGACGCTTTTGGAGGATGCTTGTGTCAGCTGGAGTGTTGATTATGGTGCTCAGTTTGCAGTCATCTGCGAACTTGGTCAGCCACAGTCCTTCCGTGTTGGCCTGTACCTCTGAGAAATATATACCAAACAAGAGAGGTCCCAGGACTGAGCCCTGAGGGATGCCACTCGTAACTGGTTTGGAGTCTGACATGGCTCCATCAATTCTAACCATGTGGGTTCTGTCCTTGAGCCAGTTTGCAACCCATCTAGTGACATAGGGGTTTATATTTAAGCTGGATAGCTTATCTATGATGCCCGAGTGGGGTATTGTATCAAAGGCTTTTGCGAGGTCCAGGTAGGCTGTGTGGGCCACCTTCCCTTTGTCAATGGCCTTGGTGACTGTTTCAAAGAAATCAACCAGGTTTAAGAGGCAGGATCTGCCCCTAACAAAGCCAAACTGGGTAGGATCCAGTGTCTGTAGGTCCCCAATATCTTTATTTATGAGTTCCATGATGATCCTTTCCATAACTTTGCAGACCAAGCTAGTCAGGCTTATGGGGCGATAGATTCCAGGATCCGTTGAGGCTCCACCTTTGTGGAGAGGGACCACTGTTGCTGTACACAACTCTTTGGGTACATATCCTGTAGTAAGGCTGAGATTGAACAGTAGCTTTAAGTTTGGGTTCAGTTCATCTTGGAGTTCATGTAGGACGCAGCCCGGGACACCGTCTGGTCCCATTGATGCTGTGTTTTTTGCTTTGGAGAGGGTGTTTTTTACCTGAGCATTTGAGATCTCTGGGGGGCAGCACTCTGATGGAATAGATATTTGCTCTTTTGGTGGGAGGGGGGTTGCTGAACCTGTCGGCTAGGATGTTGGCAATGTCTGTGGGTTCAGTGTATTTTTTGTCATTTTGGACTAATTCTGAACATATCTGGGAATTTCCACCCAGGTTCCTAACATAACTAAAGAATGCTTTGTGATTATCTTTAGTGTCCTGTGCAATTTTTCTCTCGAAGCTGGCCTTCGATGATTTTATGAGTGCCCGTAGTTTTTTGCTAATACTGATCAGAGGTGCCTTCCCTTTTTGGGATTTTGCTCTATCATGTAGTAACTTCCTTCTTCTATTGTATAGTTTGTTTATGGCTGGGATCCACCAGACAGGACGCCTGCCTTTGGGGGATTGGGTCTTAGTTTTGTTTGGGATTGCATGATCCATGCATTCCTGAAGGTGTTCATAGAAGGTGTTTATAAAGGATTCTACAGTCTGGGCCACATTATCCACAGGCCCGGTGGCTTTGAAGGATTCCACCTTAGTTTTGAGTAGTATGAAGTTTGCTTTAGAGAAGTTTTTCACTGTGGTTTTCTGGGCAGGGGGGTGGGGCCGGGATGTGGATATCCAGTGAGATTAATTTATGGTCTGATCTTACCAGTGAGGGATACACTTCTGGTCTGGAGCATAGAGTCCCCATGTTGGTGATGATCAGGTCCAGTATGTTTTCCCCTCTTGTGGGAGTGGTAACAAGTTGTTCCATAGCATTTGAGTTTATAAGTTCTAGGAACCTTTGGGCTAGGGTGTTGGATCTAGAGTAATGCTCCCAGTCTATGTTTGGGTAGTTGAAATCGCCCAATATAATGGAGACCTTCATATTTTCCAATGTTCTCAGGAAGGCCGAGTAGGGTTCCTGGGTTTGGGAGGGTGATCTGTAGCAGGCTATAAACTGGAAGGCAGTTTTACCCACTGTTAGTTGCACATGGATAGTCTCCGATGCTTCGTGCTGTGCCACCAACCTGGAGGTGTGGGAATCTTTGACGAATATTGATACTCCCCCTTTTTTTGTGGTTCGGTCCGAGTTTTGGGGCCGAAAAGCATGGTATGAGGTATAACCTGGTAGTGCTGGGGTGCTCTCGCGAGCCTTAAACCAGGTTTCTGTTACTGCACAGATGTCGATGTTCTCCATGCTAGGGAGAGTTTTGAGTGCGTGCATCTTGAGGTTTAGACTTCTGGCGTTGAGTAGCATTACTCTTAGTTTCTTATCCCTTGTGATACCTATGGAGGTGGGTTTGTCTTTTGAGCCTTGCCTAAAAAAGGCACTATGGGGGTGGCAAGAGCCTTTGCCAATATCCGAAAGCCCAGGGGTGACAGGTGCAAGCCGTCCCTAGCGAAGCAGCGTGGCTTGTCAAGCATGTCATCCCAGGCTGACAGGCATTGGATCCCCTTTGAATGACACCAATACATAAGCCAATTGTTGAAATTGATCATCTTGTCTTCATATTGTGGCATCATTCTTGGTGAGGGTAAGATGCTACTCAAGGTCAGGGTCATACCGGTGTGGGCTACGTGCTCAGAGAGCTCCTCTATGTCTCTTTTCATGTAGTCCTGGGAGGTATGTCTCAGGTCATTCACACCAGCATGGACAATGACTGAGTCATATTTGTACTTGCATAACTGCATCCACACAAGATAGCTTATTTGAAAGCTTTCCTAAAGTAATTGATGCAATTGTCTGGCATTCAAGAATTTGGATTTATATTAAATGACATCACATTGAGCCTGTGAAATGCAGGCCTCCAACAGGAAAAAAAAAGAAATTAATTAAGACTGTTTATGTCATCTTTATTTTTCAAGTCACTTAGGAACATTCCATGATACTCACAGAAACATTCCTTGATATTCAGGGTAAGCAGTGAAACATATTTTGTATGACATTGCTCTGAAGAAACACAGAGAGAAGAGGATGTGTAGTCTGTAAATAATTCAATATAATGGCATTCAGGAAATCACTGCCAGAGAGTTACAGTCTTAGCAGCATTCTGCAGACTAGAAAACAGTTTAACTGAGCAGCACAGTTCACACATTTTTATATTGCTAGTTTTTGTTTTTCCATTTCGTAAATACATCCTATTTTAAATTTTATTGCAATAGTTTTCTCATATTAGTGCATGCGCTATTACATGCTTACAGTTAATGACTTACTATAACTGTAATTTTATGTTTAATGTAACACATGTATAGCTCTCAACCTCTTTGCTCAAAAATGAGGGATAAAGACAGTTTGCTTAAACGATAATAGAACAGGACGTTTTGCATTAGCATACATTTTCTGAACAATGGGAATTACGAAATTGCAACGCCTGGCATTAATGACTTGAATGTAATCCTTAGTTATTTCTTGCAATGTCTGACATTAATGACAAAGTGTAATCCTTAGATTTTACCAGAAAATCAAAACTTTTGTTAGGGACAAGGCAAAAATCTCTGGCAAAATCAAGGGCATTCTGCAAAATGAGGGACAGTTGAGAGTAGAGCTATGTAAAAATCTGCCCTAGCTTACTGTAACAACACAAGTAGGTGATAAAGGAAGGTAGAAGTTCTACTGCCTCATCATTTATAATGCTGATTATTGATTAGGTATAATTAGATAAAGGCTAACAGCTTTGGAAGTAGGAAAACATTTCCTGTGTGGATACAGTTATGGTCCCCCCTTCATTTGCTTCCATTGTCATGTGGTGTAGCTTTTTGTAAAGTGTGTATGGTATTTGTTCCTAAGATACAGGAAAAAAAGTAAAGAAAAATGTTTTAATTGTATGGCTTTTGAAATACAGTTCTAAATGAATATAATATATCTAGTTAACTCTGTTTGGATCTAGGACGTTTGATCGAATGATCAAATGTCCAAATCCATAACCACCGAACACACTTTAATGAAAGTGCTTTAACCAAAAAAGTGCTTTTGTCAAAGCGTGTCAATAAAACAAAAACACTACATTTCCATTTTTGAACCCCCCCTCTACTTTATTTTCCCTCCGAGACCATACTACAGTGGGGAAAAGGGAAGTTTTTCTTATCCGCAGCGTAGTACGACCATGGCAACAGGCATACATACGTGAAAGTGCTTCTTTGGTGAAAAGCACTTTCGCATAAGTATGCTCGCGCTTAATGGATTTGGACATTTGATCATTTGATTAAACATCCTGGATCGTTCTCTTTAGAATATATAAAGTAGAAATATGGACTAGCAGACATTAGGCCAGATTCAGTAACACCTACGCTAAGGTACATGACTGTATTCAGAAACATCCTTACCACATTTTTTGTGCTTTCTATTCACTTAGAAGGATTGCATTAAGTGCACATGCAGTCTACACTTTCTGGTGACCTTTATGAATTCCCTCTCAGTAATTAAAACTGCAAGAAAATCAATAGGAAAATTAAAACTAGAAGGAATAAGGTGTCAGTTATGCTCGTCTTGTCTTTTCACTCAGAACTGTGTACACATAGGGTATGTGTTAATGAATGAATTAATGGTAGGCACTAAGCCTATAATTACAAAGTACCTTGCTAAGCTTGTACGTTACAAAAAAAAGTCCCTAAACAGGCATGTCCAAGGGTCAGATTACGGTGATTTTTCCTGTCCACCTGGTGAAACTGGGCATACTGAGTCAATGTAGCAATTGCCTCATGTACACAGACAACCCTCTCCTCCTACCACCCAACACTACAATCTGCGAGAGATGCACTTACATAGCCAAACTGGAAGCAAAGCTCTCTCCACACAAGATTGTGCTTGACAGTCAAGAGAAGGTTAACACCCAAACTACAACCAAAACACAACAAGAAAACTGAATAAACCATTAAACAGCTAAAGTGCAGATATGAATGAATCACCTTGAAAGAAATTCTGATCACAATCCAGCAAAAATAACTTCAAACTTGACCTAACTGCTGAATAAAAAATAATTTTTTTAATTAAACAGCACAGGATTTCATCCCGCTACAAGACCGGAACTTCATCAGATAATACATTAACATTGTACAAAAACTTTGTTTAAAAAGTTGTTTATTGTGCTGTCTGCTCAGTCTGTCCTTGTTTTTATGTTGGCAAGACCGAGCGGAAGCTTAAAAACCAGATTAGTGAACATTTGTCTGACATTCGTACAAGTAAAGTAACTAATGCTCTTTTTTGGCATATAAATGCCTATAATGAGCATTCTTTTAAATTTATTGTGTTATAAACATTATCTGAGTCTGATAGAGGGGGTGAATGGCCACTGCTTCTTGAAAAAGCCAAGCTTTTGTGGCAACTGCGATTAGCAGCTCATTGTTGTCCAGGTTTAAATGAAGCCACTTCAGTTTTATGTTTATTTAAACTCAAGGCCATTTCCAGGTGATGTGCCGTGTTTTTGTCAATCTTTTGTATTTAATTGTAAAAGTTTTTTTCTGTTAATATGAATTTGTTTTATGTTTAACCTGAAAAGTGGGCCTTATCACGGACATCATGCTGGGGGGTGTGTCTATTTTAGACAGTGTCATTGGTTCTGATCATTAACCATATTGGTTGTGCTGCAAAGCTGTGTCTGATTACTTGTTTTTTATTGGACCAGTACTATTTTAAAAGTTTTTGTACAATGTTAATATATTATCTGATGAAGTTCCGGTCTTGTGGTGGGACGAAATCCTGTGCTGTTTAATTAAAAGGATTATTTTTTATTCAGCAGTTGGGTCAAGCTTGAAGTTATTTTTGCTGGATTGTGATCGGAATTTCTTTTAAGGTGATTCATTCGTATCTACACTTTGGGTGTTTAGTGGTTTATTCAGTTTTCTTGTTGTGTTTGGGTTTTTGTTGTGCAGTCATGAAATCCCCTTCTCCGGTTATGCCGTTGCCTTTGTAAACTTCCATTGGCGAATTGACTATTCTAATTCAGCAATTAAATCAGAGAATGGACAAACTGGGACAACTCCCAGTATTTCAGCAAGCTTCACAACCTTTGCATTTGTTTCAACTTTCCACATAGTTTTCCCAGTTCATCGTATCAAGCAGGAAGTAATGTTTCTACTGAGCCTGTTAATGATCTTTCTCAACTCTTAACGTCAGGTAATGATATGAGCACCAGGGCAAGGATGAATGTTCATTCTAGTTGTCCTAATCACACCATGCATTTAGTTCCATCCTTGAAACCTGGTAATTTAAAGGATTTTTTAAAATGTTCCACTACATTCAATCAAGATTCAGCTATTGTGAACAAAGGCTTGTGTGACAAATTATCTGAATTTGATCAATGCCTTCTTAAAATTAAGAAGTCACAGTTGGACTCTGAGTATTTTAGAGAGTGTATTAACAGACATATTGTTCTAAAAGGTTTGCGCTTATGGCGCTTTCCTACTGGCCTGGTTGAAAATTTGCCTTTTCACAAAGAACGTATTCAGCTCTTCGACAAACATGGGTTTGAATATATGGACTTGGTAATTAAATTTGGCAACACCACCATTGAAACTTTGACTAAGGACATTTTGATGCTTAATAATTCTATCACTCAAGATACAGCATTTGTGGGCAACCAGTTTGAATATGCCCGCATTTTACGGTCCATAGAAGAACAAATGAGTGTGATCAAATCCAGAAAGCTGAAGAAGCTGACCAGGGATGTAGAGGCATATAATAATAATGTAGCCTATACGGCTCCTCCCAGTTCACAGGTATGGACCAATAGAGCTAGTGGTGCGGCTAATGGTTCTGATACCCACCAGGCAGACTATGACTGGTATGATGAAACTCCCGATGAAAATGACATTGAGAATGGTGATGATTTTTTAGAGAATTCACATGCCCCCCCCCCAAGATGGTTGGAGCTCCTGAGGAATCGGAACCTGCAGAGCAATGTACAGCTAACTATTCCTCAGAGGGGCGTACAGTCCACCAGAGGGTCTTGGAGAAATCATCGAGGATATGGGCGCCAGAAATGGAAGGGGAAGAATTTAGCCCAGTAATTCCAGAGGTGCAAGTCCCTGTTGAATTATTGCCAGCATTACATATTTCTATCAATACAAAGGGTAACTTTAAAGTTTGTAACTATTCATCTTTGGATATTTCTTTGGAAATATGTGACTTTTTTTCCAAAGGGTGGACTTTTGTCCCCTCTCGACAGATGAATTACGTTCATACATTGATGGACTTGAGATTATATGTTTATAAGCTGAATTTACACTTATTTTTGAATGACGTCTGTGTTGCCAATCCACTAAGAATAGCTAGTAGCTATAACCCCCCCCCCCTCCTTCATCCTGCCCTTATTTTATTTCAAAACATGTGTGAGCTTGATATTAAGGCAGCATTTACCAACAAAAATATATGTTTTCAGGACAATCTTAATGAAAGGGTTGTCTTTGAATTCTTGAGATGTAAGGCATACGTGCACTTCATTAAGCCAGATAAAGGTGAAGGGCTTGTTGTAATAGACCAATGTGATTATGTGAGGAAAATTAATTGTCTTCTTTAATTCAGCTACCTATCAAACAAGAGTTAATGAAATGAATGTCCTGTATGGTAGGATTCAAAGTTTTATCTATGATCTTTTCTTAGAAGGATCAATTGACATTCACCAGTACAATTTTTTGAATGTGGATTTTCCAAAAACACCTACCATATTTGGTTTTGCATAAATTGCGTAAGTATGTGTATCAACCCCCTATGCATCTATTGTGGATGCTACGGGTTCTATTATACATCCTTTGGCCAAATTTCTAGATTCAGAATTGAAGAGGAATATTTATGCTGAACCTTATGTTCGCATTGACTGCTGGGATTTTCTCAAATGGCTGACTGTTCTCCCCTTTAATAAAGATTGGGTGTTACTTACAATTGATATTAAAGACCTATACACTGTAATTCTGCACTCTGTAGGAGAAGAATGGTTCAGGGAGTTTTTATTCCCAAAAGGTCTTTCACAAAATCGTATTAACACATATGAACTCTTGTTGGATCTAGTGTTAAAATCCAACTTTATTGTGCTTGAGAAGGAAATTTACCCCCAGAAAGATGGCATTGTCATGGGTTCACCATGCAGAGGCCTGTATGCCAACATTATTATGTTGATGTGGGAATACAAATACCTGTTAGCCTCCCCATATTTTTCTTTTTGTGATTTGTATGTTAGATATCAGGACAAAATTTTTATTCTATGGTCCGGTGACATAAATTAATGCTTCTTCTTTTGGCTTTTCCCAGTTAGGAGTCGCCACAGCAGAATTCCGGTCTGCTAATGATTGACAGTAGATTTTTACAGTGCCAAGGGGCCAGCTCGAAGCCCAACCTTCAACAAAGGCATGCCCATTCACACATGTCTTTCGAATGCCACTCGACCGACCGCGGGGAGGACATGCAGACTCCACACAGAAGGTGCTCCAGCCGAGAATCGAATGGGAGAACCTCTTGCTGTGAGGTGACAATACTACCACTGCACCACCGCGGCTGGTGACAGCAACTTAATAGACTTCTTTATTTCATACATTAATAACACTACCCGATTTCCTAAATTCACTCATGTTGCTGATGTTGTACAAATTCCCTATTTGGATGTGTTAAGATGTTGTCAATCACACATTGATGGCCAAGATATATCGTAAGCCCACGTACTCAAATTCATTCCTTCACTTTCATAGCAATCACCCTTTATTTCAAAAATGGGCCATTTTTAAAGGGGAGCTAGTTGGTATCATTTTGTTGAAGAGTATGAGCTATCAAAAGTAATGTTTTTAAATCGAGGATATCCTGAGTTGCTTGTTAATGAACTTATAGCAGAAGTAAAAGGTAAAAGAGCTAATGGCTACTTTCAACCTCTTTTGAATAATCCATTATTTGATAACAGCATTTTGGGCTCGTTGGATATGTCCTATGTGAGTTCAAACTTGGAGATTGAACCAAACACATGTCCATTAGTTCCTGGCAGTCGCACTAAACCTGAGGGTACATTTAGTAAAAATATGTTTGCAAATGCCTTCATTACATATTTTACCAAAGATAGTTATGCTATTAAAGGTATTTTAATGAAAAATTGGAATGTTTTGATTAATGACTTTGATGCAAGGGAAATAGTTGGTGATAAGCCCACAGTAGTCTTTAAAACAGGTTTGAATTTGAAAAGTATATTTGAACACTCTAAATCCTTTACTAGTAAAGGATATATGATGAAGTGTGGTGCTTGTGTTTTTTGTAAATATATTTTCGGAGTAAGTCAAGTTACCGTTAACCATCAAACCATTCAAATTTATGGCAAACCTTGTTGTAACACCAAAAAGGTTGTCTAAGTGCTATCTGCTCAGTCTGCCCCTGTTTTTATGTTGGCAAGACTGAGTGGAAGCTTAAAAACTGGATTACTTAACATTTGTCTGATGTTTGTACAAGTAAAGTAACTAATGCTCTTTTTAGGCATATAAATATCCATAATGATCATTCTTTTAAATTTATTGTGTTACAAACATTATCTGAGTCTAATAGAGGGGGTGCATTGCCACTGCTTCTTGAAAAAGCCAAGCTTTCGTGGCAACTGTGATTAGCGGCTCATTGTTGGCCAAGTTTAAATGAAGCCGCTTCAGTTTTATGTTTACTTAAACTCAAGGCTATTTCCAGGTGATGTGCCATGTTTTTGTCAATCTTTTTTATTTAATTGTAAAAGTTTTTTTCTGTTAATATGAATTTGTTTTATGTTTAACCTGAAAGGTGGGACTTATGGACGTCATGTTTGAGGTGTGTCTGTTTTAGACAGTGTCATTAGTTCTTATCATTAATCCTATTGGTTGTGCTGTGAAGGTGTGTCTGATTACCTGTTTTTATTGGACCAGTACTATTTTAAAAGTTTTTGCACAATGTTAATGTGTTATCTGATGAAGTTCCAGTCTTGTAGCGGGACAAAATCCTGTGCTGTTTAATTAAAAAGATTATTTTTTATTCAGCAGTTGAGTCAAGCTTGAAGTTATTTTTGCTGGATTGTGATCAGAATTTCTTTTAAGGTGATTTCATTCGTATCTGCACTGTACCATCCGAAGTACACCTCAGGTAACACATAGCCCTTCTAAACCCACATCACCAACACCCTCACATAGCAATTCTAATCCCTCATATGCGGAGGTCCTTAACAGTAATCTGCCCAAGCAACAAGGACCTGTGAAGCTGAAATACAAACAAACACCAATCACAACCAAAGTGTCACATAGCTCACCACACCAGTGTGCCACCCAACAACAGCCCCTAAGGCAAGACAATGTACCCAACACTTTAGTCATTGGTGACACTATAGCCTATGCACACTGATGCCCCACTCACCAGGCTGAACAAGGATAAAATTACAGTCAGCAGCTGCCTGTCGGGTGCCAGGATCCACCACATAACGCATGCACTCAAGTCACTCCACAAGTACAAATATGACTGTGTCATTGTCCATGTTGGAGTGAAAGACTTGAGACATACCTCCCTGGACTACATGAAAAGAGACACGGAAGAGCTCTCAGATCATGTGGCCCAGGCAGGTATGACCCTAGCCCTGAGTAGCATCCTGCCTTCACCCAGAATGATACCACAGTATCAAGACAAAATGATTGACTTCAACATTGGCTAAGCTTCTGGTGTCATTCAAAGGCAATCCAGTATCTGTCTGCCTGGGACGACATGATCAACAGACCCCGATGCTTTGCCAGAGATGGTCTGCATCTGTCGCCCCTGGCATTCAGATTACTGGCTAAGGCTCTTGCCACCTCTATAGTGCCGTTTTTAGGCAAAGTTCAAAGGACAAAACCACCATCATAACATGTCCAAGCATACAAAATCTGAAGGTAATGCTACTTAATGCTAGAAGTCTAAACCTCAAAATGCACTCTCTCGAGGCACTCCTAAAAATGGAGAACATCGATATCTGTGCAATAACTGAGACCTGTTTCAAGGCTCCAGAGAGCACCCCTGCAATACTAGGCTACAACTCTTACCACACTTTTAGGCACCAGGACCAAAACACTAAAGGTGGAGGAGTGGCCATATTCACCAAGGATATTCACACCATCAGGCTAGTTGCCCAACACAATGCATCTGAAATTCTCCAGGTGCAACTAACACTAGGTAAGACTGCAATCCATATTGTAGCCTGCTACAGATCCCCCACCATGCCCCAAGATTCTCACTACACCTATCTAAACATACTGGAAAATATTAAGATACAGCCAAACACCCTAATACTGGGAGATTTCAGCTACCTTGCCATTAACTGGGAAAACTACTCGTGTACCAACACCTTTGCCCAACGGTTCTTGGAATTCATAAATTCAACTAATCCATAGTCCCACTAGGGGCTCCAATATCCTAGACCTGGTCATTACCAACATGGGAAATTGAAGCTCCACACCTATGGTCGTGCCCTTGTTGGTCAGGTCTGACCAATAACTAATCACCCTTGACATCCACATCCCTCCCCACCCCCCAGTAAGGAAACTCCATAAAAAACGTCTCCAAAGCTAACTTCATGCTACTCAAGTCAGAAGTGACAAACTTCATGACACCCATGCAGATAGGAACTGAAAGTTCGACTCCTGAATCCTGCACTAAGGCACAGTACGAGGACATCCACTCATGCATGAATCGTGCCACCCCAAATAAAACCAAGTTATTCTTCTCCAAAAAAGGAAGCCAATCTGGTGGTCCCCTGCCATAAACAAACTTTACAACAAAAGGAAGAAACTGTTGCAGAAAAGGGGAAAATCCCAGGATGCAAAAACCTCCCTTACCAGCCTCAGTAAGAAGTTGAGATCCTCATAAAATCCTCCAAAGCTAGTTACAAAAATAAAATTGCCAAAGATTCCAAAGACAACCACAAGGCATTCTATAGATATGGCAAGAATCTAAATGGCAATGCTCAGATCTGCTCTGAGCTACAACAGAATGGAATTAAATGTACTGATCCCAAGGATATTGCCAATATCCTGACAGATCGATTCAGTGCCAACTTCACCCCCCTCTCACCCCCTAAAGGGCCCATCTCAATACCAAAAGATTGCCAAATTCTGGTAATGGCCACACAGGTAAAAAACACACTCTCCAAAGCTAAGAATACAGCATCCATGGGACCAGACGACATCCTGGGCTGTGTACTACATGAACTACAAAATGAACTGGCACCTCACCTAAGTGTCATGTTTAATCATAGCCTCACCTCAGGCTTCATGCCCACTGAGTGGTGCATAGCTACAGTTATCCCACTCCACAAGGGGGGATCCACCTTGGATCCTAGGAACTACTGCCCCATCAGTCTGACAAGCCTGATCTGCTAGGCCACGGAATGTATTATCATGGAACTTATAAACAAAGACATTGGCAACCTTCAAACACTAGACCCCACCCAGTTTGGGTTTGTAAAGGGCTGAACTTGTCTCCTGAACCTGACTGACTTCTTTGAATCAGTCTCCAGAGTTGTGGATGAGGCATTCGTCACCATCCCCCACTCTGTAATCATATATAAACTTACTAAACTGGGCATTGATCCCTGCTTCACTCAATGGGTTGCCAACTGGCTTACTGCCAGAACCCACACTGTAAAAGTAGCAGGCTCCAAATCCAGCTCCAGACAAGTGACAAGTGGAGTACCTCAGGGTTCAGTCCTGGGACTGCTCTTGCTTGGCATCTACTTCTCTGAAGTACAGGCCAACACTAAGGGACTCTGGCTAACAAAGTTTGCAGATGACTGCAAACTGGGAGCCATTATTGAATCCCCAAATGATGTGGATATTCTACAAAAGGGCCTTACAGAAACAGATGCTTGGTGCCAGAGCCATGGGCTCAATGTTAAAAAATGTATAGTTATCCCCCTTTGGTAAAAAACATGTACCCGTGAATTACCATATAGGTGGCAGTACACTAAACACCGAAAGTGTGATGAGACGTAGCGACACAGATGGACAGTGGTCACACCTTCGATAACCACATTGCCACAACAGTCAGGAAATCCTTCTATGTGGCACACCTCATCAATAAGGGCTTTTCATCCAGAAAAAAAGGAAGTCAGTGTCCCACTGTACTCATCCCTCATTAGACCCATCATAGAATACAACACCCCATTTGCTATGTACCTCTCAAGACATCTGCAATGATTGGAAACGCCACAGAAATACCTCACTAAAAGAATCATAGGCCTAAAGCAGATGCCCTGTGCTGACTGTCTAAAAAAACTCTAGCTATACTCTGTCACACATTGTCTACTCACAGGCAATCTCTGCTTAACATACAAGGCCATGTCAAACCCAGAGCTGTTGGACATGCTACACTTAAAAAAAAATCCCAATCCCTCAGAGCCTCACTCTCCAGGGATTCAAACCTTGTCTTCACGATAAACAAAACATGCTGGAGGGATAGGATCCTGACCCAGAGACTCCCCAGACTCTGGAATAGACTGCCCATACATGTCAAGCAGAGCGCCTGCTTGGTACTCTTCAAGAGGAACCGTGACGATTGGATGGAAGATAGGAAATTCACCCCGGGGATCACATCAGTCACCTTGCTAGACAGGGTTCCATGGAAGTAAATATTGTGGGAAGAAACAGGCAGGGAATTTTTATGGCTAGGCTTGTACAGGCCCTAGGGCCGATAGCCTAGTACCAACCTATGAACCTATGAACCTATGTATCTTTCTGCTTTATCCACTAGGAGGGATGAAAGCATTCCACCTGGACCAATGTCTTTTTAGCCCATCTCACAAAAGAACCACTGAATGCCTTCATGGACATGGACGGGACTGATTATAAGGAGTATAAGAAGTATGTAAAGGTTAAAATGCATTATTTGATAGAGCTGGTGTGGCCTCAGAGACACACAATGAAATGTTTCATGGCTGTTTTATTCTCATAACAGAATGATAAGACCAAAATTATGTTTAATTTTGAGGGCCAACATACTAAATATAACAGAGCAGAAGTATTAGCCATTGAAAATTGTAAAAGATTTTTACCTTCTGTTGTAAGAAGATGGGTGTGTTAAATTTTTTGTAAGGCTATTGAAGGTTTTGATGTATCAATAGAAAGATTGTAATGCCATTAACTTATAAATACCCATGTGGTGTGGAATATCACACTTCTGGGACCCTATACCCATCTTGAATTTCAGACCATTTTTCTAAAAAGAAGTTTAAAAACATAACAAAAACAATTATAAATATTTTGAGAACAATAGTAGGTATTAAAATCATACAAAAACAACATTATCAGTAAGAAATATTATTTACAGTGATAATAGTAAATTCATTCACTCTTTCCATAAATGGGATACAAAGAAAGGACATTTCATCTTAGATCTAGGACAGAGCAGTTTTTGAGAGCAAAACTGGTAGAATAAGGGAAGCTGTACAGAAATAATTGAAGTCTGAAAGCTTTGCAATGCAGAGAGTAGAAATGAAAAGCAGAACTGAAAAGAAGGCATCACTCAAAGAATGTATCCTGATGGTGTGAAGTTAGAGAGAATAAAAGAGCAACCTGTGCAGACTTCTAAACTTACTATGAAGCAAAAAAGAAAGAATAAGTTGACTGTGTAGGAAGAAAAAACTTGCAATAAAAAGTTTTCACTGATATAGATAAATAGGAAAGACAATACTCGAGCAAAGGTCTAAAATTACATTTGACAGTGTAAGACAGAAAACTCAGTGCAAAGAAAGCATGGTTTCATTACATTGAAAGCATGTTCTCTTTTTCTGGGTTTAGCAAACATTGTGCATTCAGACCTATGGGTAACTGCAGGAGAGTACAGGCCTTTGTCAGAAAGCCCTTTGAAAATCTAATTTTGAAATTTTGGAAATCCAAATTACCATAAACAAAACTGAGTACCACTTCATAATCAGCTATATATCATTTTTCCATGTGCCCCAACAATCACTATAGCTATCTTAATGCCATAACTGATATCTCTATAAGCTCTGATGCATTTATTCTAAGTGACTTTATTTATCTGGCAGGAAACTTATACACTTGCACTAGCAATGGAAAACATGCCAATGCTACACTGACTGTGTAACTGCAAATTAGCAAGAACTTATCTGAAGCAATCAGGTGCTGATTTGTGACTTATTGTGTAACTGTCTAAATTTCACTGGTTGTAGGTTGTATATAGATAGGAAGACATATTTTGTTTTATACTTTATTATTTTTACTTTTGATTTTTGCTGTTTTTTGTTAGAAAGAGATATAATGTAGACAAGCAAACTCTAGCTATCCCAAGAGGCTTAGTTAGGTATAAATTCACACAGACTGTTGAAAAGTCAGTCCAGAAATTTATCTCATGCAATCCATTGTTGGCTTATGATTTATTGTGCAACTGCTTAGTAAGAGAAGATTTACATTTTATTTTTAATTCAGATTTTTATTAATTTAATAAGCTACAACTGCAAGTGACAGTGTGATGTAAACAACATCTGGCATTTTTGTATGACTTTGGTGGTCTGTAAACTCCGACATTTATGTGTTCCAGGGTTGTCTTTATTGTCACAGAATCAAAATCTACAGTGTTGGTGTCATCACTGAGCATGTAATAGTCCCAGGTCTCATAAACTTTAATCCCTATAATAACACGACCACCTAATTTTTTTTAGCATGTCTGTTATAAAAACATTTATACTCTGAGAGAACTGGTTTCCAGTCATTGTTTTTTAGCCATGTTTCACAAACAATAACAACATCAATCTTATAGGAACGTAGAAAATTTTACAATAAAAAAATATGATTAATGCTCTTAGTATTAGCAACCATCAGAGATGTATCAAATGTTATCTGTGAATTGTTACATTTTGTGATCTGACAAAAATCTGTCATGTGTTTGTCAAATATTACAAAATGTCTGCTACAAAAATTCTCTTCCCAGACCTTTACAAGTGCCCAAAATTAGGCACGTATGCTATAAACATTTCTATTTTTTAAATGGAATGTTTTTGATGAATGTAAGTATTTACCTAAACATATTTTCATTCATAGTGAACTGACTCTGCTTTCTACATGGGATTTGTGAAATATATATCCTAACACCTCTACAAGCAATGCCGTCTAATAGGACTGTAAGTTCCCTACTATCAGTCAGAGAGTCCCTGTAGATGAGATCATTTTTACCAACATAAATAAAAATAGATCCATTCTTCCTTACATTAAGGCTCTTTCTAAGGCTTTTTCACATCCTCTGTTTTGTTCCTGGCAGGCATACATCTATTCAGTGTTGATTAACTTCTTTGCAATGTAAGTGTCAGTTCGTCTAATAATTAAATCTCCAGTTACAAGAATATCTTCTGACTAGATCTGAAGAATCTTCAGCTTCTGATTTAGTAATATCTGTTCTATCAATTGTTTGAAAGAAATGATCTCCATTTCTATTAATTTTATTAATCCCACTTTTCAATGTTTATTACTTTTGCAAGCATAGAGTTCTCAGCTTGTTAGCATTCTACATCCACAGCTTGAGCCACGTTGTCAGCTTCTGTTTTTTTTACAGTCATGTTCTTCAATCCTTTCACTTTCAGTTTTGATTTCTGCCTTTTCACCTGTCCCTTACTACTTGTTTTTATACCTTCTCTTTTGGAAAAATTATATCTTTTCTGAGGATTTTCCAGTAGAAAAGCATTATTATTTTTTATGTATTTTATTTATTTTACATTTGTTAACCGGGGGTGTCTGAGCTGAAAATGCCCTTTTTCAGCAGAGGCCCGGGAGAAAAGTTCCACAAAGAAAAATTACATATACTTTAATTAGACATGATCAGTATACACACAAATTACAAAAGACATGTTTTTACAGTGGTATGCGGCACATCAACAGTTACAGTGGAGAGAACAAACAAAAAAAAATAATTTAAAAATAAAGGTAATTAATAGATTTGTGGTGTACAGCTGAAATTTGGTACATAGGTAGAATACATACATAGTACACAGGTACAGTACATACATTGTAGATTAGCCAGTGTTTGTGAGTAAGATTGAAAACTATTATCAAGTACTCTAGATTTAGTATGTATACCATATCCACTTTCACTAGCCTGGGGAGCAATCATGCACTGCCAACTTTGCTTGAGATGTTGCCTGATGAGATCTTTAAAGCAGGCTTTGGAAGATGTGTTTTGAATGCTAATGGGGACAGAGTTCCATTTTTTAGCCACTGAACTACTATATGGCACATCTCCAAAGCTATTGTAGCTGCTGGTGACTTCTAGTAGTAGTTTGCTTGATGATCTAAGAGGCCTTTTGGCTGAGTGATGTTATACTATGTTTTTGAGGGCAGGACACTTATTGGGAAGGTAATAGATAGAATGACAGAGGCAGAGCTGATTGTAAGTTAGAAGGTTGGGCAGTTCAATCCAGTGGAGCTGTCTCAAAGTACAGTGATGAGTTCTATATGAGCAATTTGCAGAAAAGCGGGCAATTCTGTTATAGCAGGCTTCCATTTTGCTTAGTTCAGTTTTGTTGAGATTAGTCAGAATGGGAGATGCACAGAGTAGTGTGGATAGAAGTTAGGAGCGAGCAATGGCTGATCTTGTGTTGTTAGTAAGAAATGGTTTGATACGATAGAGTGATCCCAGTTTGGCATGTACTTTTTTAATAGTTAAGTTAAGATGACTATCAAATTTTAGGTGGGAGTCTATGGTTATTCCCAGTAGCTTAGCCTGTGCCACATTGGAGTGATTGGAGTAGCATTTGTGGAGTAGATAGGGAATTGACTGTTATCAGTGTTTTTGTTAGAACTGGTTATAATCATAAACTGAGTTTTCTTTGGACTGAGGATATTTTGGGCTTTGGTAAGGTAGTTTTCAATGTCAGAGAATGCTAGTTGAGTTGTTTGCAGGAGGGTGGGAATGTTTTGTGCAACACAGATTAAGGCAGTGTCATCTGCATACTGAATGATAGACGCATGCTGTTTGGAGGTATGGAGGTCATTTGTGAAGACTGTGAATAGTAGTGGTCCTAAGATAGAACCCTGTGGGACTCCTATAGTTATGCGCAGCTGAGAAGAGAGAGAATGTTCCCATTTCACAACTTGGTACCTGTCAGTTAAGTAGGTATGGAACCAGGTAAGAGTGGAATTTGATAGGTGATATTGATTTAGTTTATTTAGCAGGATTTGGTGTGAGACTATGTCAAATGCTTTGGACATATCCAAGAAAATAGTTGACACCTGTAGGCCTTCATTTATGAGACAGTTTACTGTGTCTGTGAAGCAGAGGAGGGCTGTAGTGTTACTATGAGCAGGTCTGAAACCATACTGAGTAGGTGACAAGATGTTGCTGTCTAGGAGATAGTTTAGCATCTGGGTATGGATGCATTTTTCAAGGATTTTGGCCAGGGGGAGAGTAAAGCAATGGGTCTGTAGTTATTAAGTTCGGTGGAGGTCCTGCCTTTACGTATGGGTATAACATTGGATATTTTGCAGAGTTTGGGCACGTAGTTTTCAACAATTGATCTGTTTATGAGAGTGGAGACTGGGATAGCAGTAACATCTGCTGTAAGTTTCAAGAAATAGCTGGGGAGTAGGTCGGCTGCTGTTGATGAGGTTTTTAGTTTGGAGAGCATGCCTTTGATTGAAGTGGTGGAAACTGTTTTGAGGGTAAAGCTTGTATCAGTGTTATTTGTGTTGGGGGGGATAGTGAGGAAGGAACTGTCCTGTGATAGAAAGGATAGAATTGAGTTCACAAAGTGGGAGTTGAATTGTGTTTCGATGGGAACTTTAGTGTCAGGGGTGGTTGGTTTGGGGGTAGCCTTTTGGGTGGATTTTAGTAGCTGGTTTACATTTTTCCAAAATTTTTGCGAGTTGTTTTGGTATTTAGTTTGTAATGTTGTGTAGTAGAATTTTTGTCCAGCCTAATGCATTTTTTTGCATGGTTGTGCAGTTCTTGGTACTTAGTTAGGCTTTGTGTTTCTTTGTTTTTTTGATAGTAAAGCCAGACAGTGTCTTTGGACTTGAGGATTTGTTTGGTTTCTTTACTGAGCTAGGGGTTTGTAGAAGTTCTAACCTTGATTTTCAACAATGGAGTGACAGTGTCTAGGTGTTGTAGAAATGTTTTGTTGAAATATGCTACAGCCTGGTCAAGTGGGAGGGTTTTTAGGGGGGTCCAGTCACAGTTACAGAGTAAAGTGTTGAGGACCTCAGGAGAGGATTTTTTTGTGTTTCTAGTGGATATATAGTTAGTGGTTTTGCATATTCTTGTTCTACTACATATACAGTATATTATGTTGTGGTCACTTAAAGTGTCTGGGAGGCTGCCTATGTGAGGGTACATTGTGGGGTTGTTAGTTAGTACCCGGTCAAGGATGGATTCCCTTTTAGATTTTTTATCACATCTAGTTGGAATTTGGACTAGCTGCTGCTAGCCATGGAGATTTATTAGATTACTTGGTGGTTCTGATATACAGGTGAACCAATCTAGGTTGAAGTCACCCAGAATAAGGGTTTCTTGTGAGTATGTGGAAGAACACCAGGATAAAAAGTATTCAAGTCTAGCAGGTGTATTACCAGGTGGAATATAGATCACAATTGTGGTGATGACCTTTTTAGGGTGAAGGTGAAGTTGAAGTTGTGAGATAAGTATGTCCCAATTATTGGGGGAGGGGTAGGAGTTTGGTAATTGATGGACAGTTAAGTTGGACTTGTACAGTAAGGCAGTTCCATCCCCTTTATGAAGTGGTCTGTCTTGTCTAATGATATTGTAGCTGGTAGGGAGAACTTCTCAGTTGGCTATGTTTTTATTTAGCCAGGTTTCTGTTAAAGCAGCTATGTCTGTGGAGTAGTGTGTCATTGTGGCCTGGAGTTCAGGTATTTTATTTTTGATACTTCTAATGTTAATATTTAGCATTAAAAGATGGTTGGTTTTGCTGCTGTTGTTGATTTGCCCAGGGATGAAGGAAGTGGTGGTGTTATGTTCTGACATTTGTGTTGGAGCAGTTTGTGTTGGACAGGATGGATGGGCATGGGTTGGGGTGGATATCCCCATTTACGGTGAGCCTGCTGTTAAAATGGTGATACAGATGTTGGAGGAGTGTGAGAAAGTATTGTGTTTTTTTTTGGAGTAGGAATGACAGCATATGTGTTTAGTTCTGAATTGGTCCATTGTGTAGTTCTTGAACAATTGTGGGCAGATATTATTATAATGTGTGGTGTCTGTATATGAGAGTGCATAATGTAGTGTTGTGCTACTAAGTTTAGGGATATTGCTAGAGTGATAACTTGTAGTGTTGTAAAGAATTATGAGAAGACAGGCTAGACTTAGTTGTGTGATAGTCATGGTTATAAAGTTTAAGTTGGTTCTAGGTGGGGAGTCTGAATAGGAATTATAGGGTTGCACTATATGTGGATGGGGAAGTAGTGTGGGTGATGTAAAAAATGCCTAGTGGGAATGAGAGTGATTGGGAGTATTTTGTGTGGAGCAAGTTGGTGTGGTATAATGTGATATGACTTGAGGAGCTGTAATTGGTGGAGGTGATGTGAGGGTGAGCTGTGGGTGTTGCTGTGATTACTATAAATGTAGAGGTAGTGGGGGTGGGAGAGAATAGGGGGCAGGGGAGCAGAGAGAGCCCGAGCATTAGTGAGGGTGAACGGAGCGGGGCAGAGCCCACCAAGAAAAAATTAGTAATTACTTTACAAATCTAAACACTTTAAACAAATTCCTGAGGTCTAATGGCTTACCAGCAAGCAGAATGTAATTGCAGAAGAGCACTTGTGTCCTGGCGGGAGACTATAAAATTTAAAGATGGCTCCGTGCTCAGCAGGAGTCTAATATAAACTTACTATTGGGGGAGGGATTTAGCACAAGGGGTGTAAACCAGGTGGAATGCAAAAAAAAAAAAAAACAGAGAGGCAATCAGTGAAGGCCTCAGAGAGGGTAAGTAATAATTCAAACTACCTGTAAAGTGAAGGAGAGAAGAGACAGCAAAGTTTATTAAGGTTGGGAGTGTGTCTTCACATTGACTTGCTGATTAGTAACCAGTTTTTGCACAGATTAGACTAGAGAGATACATTAGCAATGAAGGGGAATGTATAGAGATGCAAATAAACAGGAGGGCCTCCAAGTGATACAAACTAAGGCAGAAAGCACTGAGAGGGCTGCTTGATGGTCAATTTAGTCACAGGGATCTGAATTAAATGTATACTGTCTATTGGCCAGTTAGGATTACTGTATTAGCTGGGGGGGGACAAGGCTATAACAGTCAGTTTTATTAGCACACTGAGAACTACTAAGAAATACTACTAATGTAATAGCTTTACACTCATAAAACATACAAGTAGAATGCCTGGGTGGACTGACCCTGCTCTTGAGGCTCAAAATGTGTTTCTACTGCTAATACTCCTGCTAATGTAATATCTTTACTCTCATAGAACATACAAGTAGAATGCCTGGGTGGACTGACCCAGCTCTTGAGGCTCAAAATGTATATCCTTGTTTAGTTTGCAGTACTGATTCCTTCTTATACTGTATGGGTGGAGTGGTAATTGCAGACTGCAGATTTGCTTGAGTGTGCTCCTGCTCTTGAGGCTCAACATGTTTATCCTTGTTTAGTTTGCAGTACTGATTCCTTCTTATACTGAATGGGTGGAGTGGTAGCCGCAGACTGCATATTTGCTTGAGTGTGCTCCTGCTCTTGAGGCTCAAAATGTATATCCTTGTTTAGTTTGCAGTACTGATTCCTTCTTATACTGTATGGGTGGAGTGGTAGCCGCAGACTGCAGATTTGCTTGAGTGTGCTCAGCAAGCAGAATGTAATTGCTGAAGAGCACTTGTGTCCTGGTGGGAGACTATTATTCTCTATTATCTGTGTGCTACGGAACTACTTCTAATACTTGAATGGTTATGTCATCAAATTTCATTTTTGTGAGATGGAATTGCAACAAACGAAATAAACAAATGGCAACTTTTTTCCCAGGGCAAGTAAACACTTGCCCAAACTTCAACAAAACACATAACAGAGGGGGGGGGGTGGAGTCTAGATGGCAAACAGATAAGCAACATTTTTTAGAGCTCCACAAAACAGTACTAGAAAACAGGGAAAAAATATTTTCATTAACCAGAAATAGAAAAAAAATATTAAGGAACTTAAGAACTACAACTCTACCAAATTTCAAGAAATATTATTGAGTTTTTCCTGTCAAAATATTCTGGAGAACAACATAGCTATTTGGTACTGGCCAGTTTAATGATTTCTCACTCAGAAACCACTCTGAAGAAGGAAATACAACTGATGTCTTCCACATTACATGAACTGTCATTGAAAATGGATAGATTCACTAATAATTTGGAAAGTCTCAAGGAAAACTGCAAAAAGCAAACAGATGTACTAAAAGAAATACTGCAGCAACAACAAAGTAAATTACTTGATATGGAGACATCACTAAATGACATAGATGGAAGACTCAAAGAAGAGGAAAAGCAGACAGAATTATTATTTCACCAAAATAACTGGCTACTTAATAAAGTGGATGAGTTAGAGAATAGGGAGAGGAGAACTAATATAAGAATATCCGGCCTTTCAGAAAAAACTGAGGGAGAAGACATCATCACATTTTTGAATTCCTGGCTTCTTGAAGTGCTTGGTTTAATAGAGGGATTATCAAATGGCATAGAAAGAGCTCACAGAGCTATAGGAAAATCTATACCCTCTTCACCTAATGCACCACCAAGATCAATTGTGGTAAAGTTCCTGTCCTTCTTGGATAAAGAGCTCATTTTAAAAACAGCCTGGAGAAAAAGAACCATAACATATAAACAGAGTCAGATCAGATTTGACAATGATTATTCTGCAAAAGTGTTAGAAACAAGGAAAAAAACTTGGCCATTAGTGAAACTTCTCAAACAAAATAAAATAAAAGTGCAGATGGTATAACCTGCTAGAATCAGAATTTTCTATTCAAATGACTTGAGAACCTTTAATAACATTGAAGAAGCTTCTACCTTCATCAAGAATAATAATGTCATCACAATTCCTGAAGAAATGGACTGGACTGTTTCCACTAACTTGAAAAGATCTCCAGAAAAAATACTTGGTCTGTTGTAAGGATAAAAACAAAGAACTGATTCTAAAACTACCAAGCCTTCGAAATCTCTCAAAGAATCATTAAAGATATAGACTTCTGGACTTTACCTCAAAATATATGTAATGGACTTTACCTCAAAATATATGTATTTTATCTATTATATTGCCTGTTATACTCTGAGACATTTATACTTTTTCCTAAACTTATACTTTATGCAACATACTCATCACAAATCTAGTGGTTGTGTCTGATAATGTTAAATGGTTTTATAACTTAGAGTGACTTCGAAAAATATAGTTACATCTCATTCATAGGCAGTGAGGAAAACCAGATTCAAATGTTATCTTTCACTTTAGTATAATTAGTTATATGTAAAGGAAGAACAAAGACAACACATACACAAATGTTTTTTTCACATCTCCCTTTTTATTAATAGTATATTTAGTTCACCTCATTGTTGCATAATAGGAATTGAACATTTTTAATCATAGTTTCTGTGGCTTACTGACTTCACTACACTTCAAATTCCCATTTTAAAAGTAACATAGATATCCATATTTTTAAATGTGGAAAAACAGTTAGAGTCACTATAAACAGAGTTCTGTTACTGGGTTCTGACAATGCTGTTATTTGAAACATTCTTCTGCACTAGTTAAAGCTTCCCTTGTCTGCTATGAAAGATTTAAGGTGGAAATAGTCAGTTAAGGAATCCCCTGCTTGTCTGTTGTTAAGGTAGCGCTTGCAGTGTGATATCAGTTGCACAAGCAGTATATTTTAAGCACACTTAACATGGTCTTTGGATTATTAAAATATACAAACCCTGACTTCTTTTAAATAAATAAAAAGAATAGGTGTGAAATCAGTGACAGAGTAGCTGTTTTTCATGTAGGTAACACAAAAAAGAAGAATTTACAGTAACATTGAATAACATCCAATTGAAAAAGTAATAGAAGCATTACAGACTACATTGTTACACTTGAAGTAAACACAGTCCTTTCTTACTTCTGAATTATTCCTGCCTAGGCTGTAAGGTACACTATGCTATGGTGATCCAGTAAAATGACATGTCTGATAGTTTTGTAAGCATCTGTTACAGCATTCCAAGTGTAAATAGGAAAATATGTGTGTGAGATGCACACATATCAGATGCAGTTGTGACATACTTCTGTGCACATAATAAGTAAAACTAAGACAGGTTTTAGACATATTATACTGAATACTTCATTAACCAGGTAACAGAAATCATCTAATTTCAGACGCCACAAAGGGACTTATTACCTTGTATTTATAAATTCCTGTTTATTTGAATATAATGTACACATTGCTCTATTAGATAACATAGTAAACACTGTAATGTGCAGTGTTATTTTCCTCTGCTCACATTGCCTAGACATGTTAAATTTAATTGATTAAGTAGTAACCAAATAAATAGTGAATACAGTAGATAGTAAATTACTGATTACTCTCTTCACCCTTTAGCGCTTTCTAATCTTTGGTAAGTGGGGTTCAACTTTCAGTAAAGTGGCAAAGATGCTTGTAATTAGCCAAAATTCTTACACCAACATGCAAGTAATTGTTTAACTGCACTGCTAAATTGTGCGGGCATGTGTACTTATTTTCTATGATAAACAGTTGATTTATTCCCAGCAAGACTTTAAGCCATGGTTCTATAAAATTGGCATCGCAGACAGTCTTACGAGTGCCTGTTGATGTATTGTGGGAGTTGGTTTGATGAGGGAAAGTACTGGGAAACCTATAGTAAAATTGCACAGAAATTAGCATAGTAAAGTAGTTTAGATGTCATTCATTCTGCCAAGAATTGTTTGAATTACACATTTACAGACATAGGTTCCTAAGAAACACAAATCCAAAAGGATATTCTGTATGCTACACATCTGGTTAAAGCAGGGATTTATAGCATAAACTACCTTTAATCCTTCAAACATTAGTTGTATAGCTATTATGCAGCTGATAATTTTACTTAATATTGACAACTGTTTAAATAATAAGGTTATCAGTTTCTTAGTGAGATGGTTGGTAAAATGAGTTCACCTTGGAATTTCATCTTTATTTCTTTAAAGTGAAATGTCTTCATGGTCTGCTTTTGCTACTGCTTCAAGTAGTAAAATAAGACAATTCTTGATGAGAAATTCAAGTAGAACACTAATTAAATAGATATGAGACAGAGAGATTTCTTAAGACACTGCTCAGCTTAATAGGTTTTGTATTTTTTAGAGTGTCATTACATTTAACAATTTAATAACAAAGAAGGGAGTCTGCCTACTCTTGTATCTTGCTGCATGACACAGTCTTTGATAAACACTATTATAAACGTTCTAAGGAACTGTGGCTGTGCAGAACAGCTTCAGTAATGCTCTGTCTTGACTAGCATTTTGTTCAATATTCTGTGATGATATTCTCATAATATGAATTGATATTATAACTATGCATTAGTGTTAATAATTAGTATTATGTAATAAATTACTCATCCACATGGACACTTATCAGGGCAAATTGCTTCTGTTTCATCATCAATGAGTGATCACTATGGTCTAATGTTGTCTTTCTTCATTTTTTCTTTTAATTTGCCACAACTACATTCATGGGTGGACATAAAATAAACTGAATCTGGTTATGCTTTCATTTGTATCTAATTGAAAGCCTGTGAGTGATATGTAGAGATTTATGACATGTATTGTTCACTCAAACATATTTACATTATCATCTCTAGTGAACACAACTCTAAGGGTTCATTCTGTGAACTACATAGATTTTGTAGTATGATTCAAGTGTTCTGAATAGACTTGTCTGTATTTATCTTCACTTATTGACACATTTCTAAATCTACTTCACTCAGTTATAATATATTTTTAGTATGTAGGAGAGTGTTTATCTGGTATAATCATTAGTATATTGGTCATATAAGAATATTGGAGACTATTAATATGTTTATATACTACTCTCAGGCTAAAAAGAACGAATGTTAAGCAACATATACATGAGAATTTACTTTATGAATGTTTAAGTAGTGCATGATAGGATGATTATAGTCTGAAAAAGAAGTCTAATCTAATCTAAAATTAAATTGCATTATCAAATCAATACTCATTTCCGTACATTATGTTAATTCATTATTAATAGTTATATAGGGAAAATAATAACTAATATTGTTAAATCTCCAAGATAAGAGAAAAAGTGTACTTGAGCTCGAAAGGAGTTAGTTTTTTTTTCATGAGAGAAGTTATGGTAGGCAATCTGTTAGATTTCTTCTCATCTAGCAGATAGGAAGTGTATTTCACTCCATGTACATTAGAGGGTTTATAACATTGTTTATATACTTGTTGTTATACAAGTAATTTTGGCATTTTTCTTTTTTTTTCTTTTTTTATTGGCCTGAACTAAACTCTATTTTAAGTTATTTGACCAAAATTAAAATATTTACTACAATGGGAATTATTAACAAAGTAGTTACACATTTTACATTTGGCATGGTATTACAAAATATAATACAAAACAAATATGATTTAAAGTTAAAAACTGAGAATGAACTTAACTATTTTATCCTTAAACACTAACGGTTTAAACAATCCAAGGAAAAGATCTAATTTATTAAGATATATGAAATTAAAGTACAAGTAGTATTTCTTTAAGAGACTCACTTCAAAACAAATTATACATTTAGATGGAATCCTAATGAATATATGATCTTATCTCACTCTTCATATAAGAAAAAGACTAGGGGAACTTTAATTTTATGGAAAAAAACTGTCACTATGCCTCAAATCATTTACAAATATAAAGATAAAGAAGGACTCCTAGCCATAGTAATAGTAAAGTATAACAGTAGTAAATATATATTGGTTTCCAGGTATTGGGGTTGGGACAATAAGAAAACGCATGGATCTAATAACTAGAGTATATAAAGGAAATTTGATTTTGGGAGGTGACTTTAATTGTATATTGGATAAATCAGAGCCCACAAGCAAAATAAATTTACGTGTAAGTTTTGTAGGGAAGCTACTTAAGAAATGGGAAGAAAGTTTAAATCTAATTGATACATTTAGTTATAACAAGAGCAATTCATTATTATTTTCACACAAAGACCACATATTTGGTACACATACAAGAAATGATAAAATCTTCATATCTCAAGAGCTAAATTCAAAAAATAATAACATTTTCTATAATTCCTTGTCCCTTTTCAGACCATAATTCATTAATTCTCAAAATATATACAGATTATAAGAAATTAATGTTTATGTCAAGAATTCCAGCTTACATTACAAAATTAAAAGAGTATAAACCTTGGTTAGATTCAGAAGTACAAATCTTTTTAGATATAAACTACATTACTGAAATAAATGTAATTAGTCTTTGGGATACTTTGAAAGGCTATCTAAATGGAAAAATTCTTTCATGGTGTAAAAACAAGCTAAAAGAGTGGGAATCAGAATTACATAACCTCCAAAACCACATTACAGATCTCACTATTAATTCATCTACTTACACACAAAATAATCATAAAAAAGCATTGGAAGACTTAAAAGATATAATGAAAATCCTAACTCACAAAACTAATGCAGCTGTAAAAAGGTTAAAACTTAGTTCCTATGCAGTATCACCCAAACATATGCATACATTAGCAATAAGATTAAAAAAATCGATTGAAAATAATATTACAAGTATTATACATGAAATAGGGGAAAAAACAAAAAGGTTTCAGATATAAATGATATACTAGATGCATTTAAACATTATTTCTCTGACCATTATAATGATACTTCACATATAACTAATACATCAATCTTAGATCTGAAATTAGTAAAGGTAAAGGTGATACCAAAAAAGTTAAAGTTAGACATTCAAAAACAAATATCTCTAAAATAAATTACTCAAAAAATCAAGGAAAGTAAAAGTAATAAAACACTGGGAATTGATGAAATAATTAATGAATTGTATAAGCTATTTCTATCTTTAGTAATATCATTGTTTCACAAAACTTTGAATGGAATTCTAGCACAAAACGCAACTCCAATTTCATGGAGATACTCCTTAAATACACCCATTATAAAAGAAACCAAAGACCCTTTACAGTGTAAATCTTATAGGCCAATATCTTTACTTAATGATTATAAAATTTTCATGTCAATATTAGTTAGTAGAATTAAAAAATCATTGACACACATAATAAATGAGGCTCAAACAGGATTAATTTATAAAAGACACACACCTGACAATATACAAAGAATTCTAACACTCATAGATTTTCTAAACAGAAACAACCAAGAGGCTCTAATAGTAGCTTTGGATATAGAAAAAGCCTTTGATTCGTTGAGCTGGGATTTTCTTTTTAAGGCTTTAGAATTGTTTGAATTTCCTACTAATTTCATTACACCAATAAAGAATATTTAAAAACCAATTTGGCTTATGTAAAACTTGGGCCATTTACCTCGGAGGCTATTGAAATAACCAAAGGTACAAAGCAGGAATGTCCAATGTCTCCCATCCTGTTTGCTTTAGGAATTGAATCATTTGCCTCATTAGTACGCTACACCTCCAATATATCAGGCAGAGATGTATATGATTAACTCAATTACAAAGTTATGTTACTTGCTGATGATGTTTTACTCATGTTATCTGTTTCAGAGAAATCAGTACAAAACTAAATGAAATAGTGGAAAGGTTTTATCATATTTCTGGCCTTAGATTTAACAAGGGAAAATCTAATTATATACATTTGAATAAAAAGAGAGAATTTACCTTAACTACAAACTGTATGATAGGAAAACAAGTTCCCATAATAAAATATTTAGCAATAACACTATGTGATAATTTGGAATCTACATTAGCCACAAATTATAGCATCATAATTAATAAAATAAAAATGTTAATAGTAAGCTATAATAAAGTGTTCTTGAGATTTGAAGACAGACTGCAAATAATAAAAATGACAATACTTCCAAAAATTAAATACATTGCACAAGCTATTCCTATAGTACCTAACAAAAAAATCTTGAAATAAATAAATAAAATTCTATTAAACTTTCTTTGGTATCCATAAAAAAATAGACTAGCCTATACACATCGAAATGGGTGGAATTAAACTTCCAGATCTAGAATCATACATAAAAGCTTCCATATTAAGAACTATCGTTAATTGGATAGATCCTAATTATTCTTCAACATGGAAAACATTGCCGACTATTATTTTTCTAAATGAAAATAAAATAATTAAAAATTGTATATTAAGTGAACAAAATAATAGGAGCTGGCACATATTGACTGTTAGTATTCAATATAATATAATAAAACCAACAAACTTAAATTATATAAATACTATTAACAGTTTATTCAGAAGATTTATATATACTAACACAGATATTAAGATTTGGCTAGACTTGATAATACCCTTTAGCTCTACAAAGAATTTCTTTAATAAAATTCATAATGTTATTTTAACTAGATGGGAGGGAAAAAAACTTCACTTGTTGGCAACATTGTATAGAGAATCAAGTGGTATTAGACATTCAACAAATTCAGAATAAATATGACATTCCATCAGCAAATTGGTTAATACCACAAAGAATATTATCATATGTTAAGGATCTTAATAGTAAAAGTATTAGTTCTCCTTATAAAACTAGTCTAAATTTGATAAGTCTAATATCTGAAGTTATTTTCGACAATTATAATTGGACTAATCTAATTTCAAAATTATACAAAATATTGATAAATAAAACTAACCCTAATGCAAGATATTGGAATTTTATAGCAAAAGGATGTCACATTAATCTATCAATTGAGAGTAAAACAAATATTTTATGTTCTGTTAACATTTAATTTACAAGTATGGAAAATATTTACATGGAAATATATTCACAGGGCATTTATTACACCTGATAAACTAGCCAAATTCAATTCACTTGATAAATCCATTTGTTGGAGATGTTCTTTAAACTGTAAAGCTGATTGGTCTCATATATTTTTGAGTGTATTAATATAAAATAATTTTGGGAAGAAATTACTATTTTTCTCCAAGCTATATTCACAGATACCTTTATTTTAACCAAATCTTTAGTCCTCTTAAATGTTAATGATACTATTGGAATGAATAAAAAAGATCTATACCTACTTTGGTCCATTCTAGCTGTGGCAAAGAAATGTATAACTAGAAAGTAGAAGTCTTCACAAGAACCTACTCTGGAAGAATTCTTGAGATTAATGGAAGAAACAGCAACATTAGAAATCAAGGTGAAGGAATTGAGAATTTCACCTAAAACATGGACAAACAATCCTTGGGAAAAACATTACTTGTTTATTGATGATTGTATTGTTAAACATTATATTATTTGGAAAATAAAAAAATATTTGAAAAAAAAACACACCAGAGTAAGTACAATCACCTAGTTGGGGGGTTATGCCCCCCACCCCCCCAACTACATATACAAACTCAGGGATCACACTACAGTATAGAAAAGGGCATGTTGGGCAAAGGTTTATTTGCCCTGAGAAAATTTGCCATTCAGATATTTTGATTCTGTGATTTTCATCTCACGAAAATGAAATTTGTTTATATGGCCATTCAAGTATTAGAAGGGGATCTGTGTGCTACATAACAAAATGGTGTCCTTTGTAGTATGTATTCTTTTTACTTTATAGGCATGAATTAGTTTATTTTTCTTCTTTGTTATTTGTTGCGTGCATCTTCCTTTCCCTCTTTTTTATTTTCTTGTATATGCTCAGAATTCTCAGATTGCTGAATACTTTTATCCAGAATTCTAAAATTGTCAGTGGTAGTATCATATTTAATAGGAGGTAACAGATATTTACTGACAGTGGACATTACTTTCCTAAATGTGTTCTGTTTGCTCTTTGCCTAACATTATTTATATCATTAGTCCAGTCACTAATATATGCAACAACAGCTCTCTAAGCTGTGCTGATTGTAAAAATGCAATCATCAGTAAGTGAAGATTTATTACTAATAATGGTAAGCAAATCATCCAACTCTTGACATGACAAATACAGGTCATCAGTGTTATCAAGTGCTACCTTTAAATATACATAGCATTTAGTATACTGTGCAAGATACATGTGCTTTAGCAAATCATTAATGACATACTCATTAAAGGAATCCATTTCCCTGTACAAATGAATAAAGAATTCTAAAAGAAAAAGACAATCACATTCACTTGCCAGTGTATCTCTCAATTAAGCAAAAGAAACATCTCATCTAAAAGAAAGGAAGTTATTTCTTCCCAGTTCTTTGCCCTGGTTAGACCTGTTTCAGAATACAATGTACCCTTTGGCTTATCTAAGTGAGCATATCAAAAAACTAAAAAAAAATCTAAAATGGTTCCTAACAAAAATTATGTCATGTCTCAAAAATCTTAGTTATCAGGAAAGGCTGGAGACACTGTCACAGTATTTCATGTAATATATGTTCTTGAGATGAGACCTGTGACCATACCCTCAGGGATCCTGTTATGTGAGATTTCCTTTTTCTTGATGCATATAACCCTTTAAGGACATAACAGTGTTTCAGCTATATGGCTTTTGAATACCCATGACTTTTACTTTTAATTTTTTAAATCTTTACTGGTGCAATCAGGCCAGTAAAGTCAAACCTCACTATTTGTATACATGCCACATTTCATATTTTTTCTGAGCTCATCAGTACAACATGACTGCATTGTTTAGCCATATTTTCAGAACACAAAGCTTAAAGACACACCATGACATTTTACCTTTACTTTTTAAGTCTCTACTGATGAATTCAGGCCAATAAAGTCAACCACCACTAGCTATAGAGATGCCATGTTTCACCCCTTTTTCTGAGCTCATCTTTACAGCATGAGTGGATTGTTTAACCATATGTTAGAAATAGGGAGCTTATCAACAAGTCTGATGTTCATAACTTTAGGGTGACTGTAAAATATCCATAATAACACCCAGACCAAAGAGTAAAAGTTCATACAGACATACCATTAATTAAAAATAAAAAGAAATCCCCTATAAAGCTAGAGTTTTCACTGTGTAATATCATCTGCTTCCTATAGTGGAGGCCCAATAATATATCCAAATGACCCTTAAGTACATAGGAATGCTTCAGACGCATGGCTTCTGAATGCCCATAACTTATTACTTTTGTGGTGTATTCAGATCAATAAAGCCAACACTTCTAGATGCAGACATGCCATATTTCACCCTTTAGGCAGTTACTATATCATTTGCACTGTACTGCAGATTGTATATCATTCATGTTCAGCAAGTTTGTTTCCTCTTTCAATTCTGAAAAGCTTGAAAGAAAAGCAGTTTTGTGAGGAATGAAGGACCCCTAACTTAGTAAGTGGACGATGGGGTACTATGAGAAGGAGACAGAATGTGAAGTCAGTTCAGTAGCTGGAATATGAAAAGTTGCAAAAATAGGAGAAGCAGCTGATGATAAATCCCAAGATGAGAGAGAGAGACTCCATTTTTGCTAGCCAAATGGATTATCAACTCTAGACAGGTTGTTGTATGCACAGTTTTAATATTTCCAATGAGAAGAAGGGCATTTATTTGCAGATTCATTGAAGTATATAACACTGCAAGCAATTTTTTAAGATAAAACAGAATATTTTCTGTTGAGCCTTGGAATCTCATTATTTTATTATAACTAAAATGACATCTGGCCACAGAAGGTGTTCCTTAAACTTTTAACTCCAGCTAGTCCTATAAGGATTATGGCATGATATATATTTGTGAAGTCAGTAGACACACACAAAAATGCACAAATATGTACACACACAAGTATGTATATTTTTGTCTGCTTGATGTATATGTATGCATGTATGTATTATACATTTTATATGTGTATCTATATACAAAATTACATTAATTGTAGATCATAAAGAAGAGATAGAGGAGTCTAAGCTAAATCATCTTATATTTCTCATAACTCTGTCTGCATTATTAAACAATTTTCATTACTCTATGCCATTATATATTTATCACCATTATGCCAGTATCATTAAGACCAGAATTAGTTAACATGAACAGAACATCAGCCCCTTTGGTACACGTGGTTACTGCATAGTAATCACTCTAAAGCACTCACCCAATTCTTAAGTGTAACAGTAACAGTTATTATAAACATTAATCATAAAATAGAAAATTAAAATGTAAAACTAGTGCAATAATGAATACTCAAATTGTAATAGGAATGATCACCCTTAGAAAAATGAATTCAGGATGACATTTTAGCAGTCATGATACATTACGATAAAGAGGAACATTAACGCAGTAAAATAATGAGTTTCAAAAATACTTACCTTCTTCCCATAGAAAGTCACACACAATGACATCTGCAATGCAAATCATTCCTGAAAGAAATCCCAGTGTACATAAGTAAGAACTAACCCTCCTTTTAAAATGCATTTTTAAAACCCCCAAAGAACTGATGAATAAAACAAGAAAGGAAAGAAAGAGACATCAGAGAATCCCGCAACCTTGGCAGAAAACAAAACAAACAAAACAAAAACCAAAAAAAAAAAAAAACATCCAAATAGTAGACAGGAAATGTAGACCTAAAATAGAGAAATTTTGTGTACATTAAAATACAGGGAAAAAAATCAGAAAGCATGTAAATTTTACAGAATTAAAGCATTCCTGTCCACTATCATGTTCATAAAATGCTCCTAACATCAGAGATGAACACATTAAATGTAAAAAGCAAAAAAAAAAAAAACCTCCTACATATTTATATTGTACTTGCCTGAAACATCCCACCTTCATACTGACAACACATCTAATGAAGCTCTGCAGCAATTATGTTCTATTCCAAACTTATCATTAAATCTGTCATACCCTTTTTCATTCATATGCCCAGTAATTTATTACCAAGGCATGAACTTGATCCCTAACATCAACCACTGTAGGTTGCAAATCCAGAAAATATTTTGCCTTCATGAGTTTATCCCCAAATCTGTCTTCTCATCTCAGCTGACATCAGCACATTAGAAATATAAATAAGTAAAGTCTCACTAAAAATAAGTGCCAACATGTAAAATAAACAGGTTCTAACTCTCCTCCCTCTCTCCCATATGTCTATAAAAAAACAATATTCCAAAAGGAATCCACACAAAAAAGTCTAACATATTGCCCTCTGAAATGCTCACCAGTCAAAAAAGAAAAAATGCTGATCTAGACTAACCTAAAACCCTTAAACAATAAGACCCATTGACATTAAATATATTGCAGTGTAGAGCTACTGTGTGGAAAAGGGAATCTATAAAGGCACACATCTATGAAATCAGTTGAGCATTGATATGCATAGAGTATTGCACTGTAGAGTTACAGAGCATGCTGTGTGATGCACCACATACACACACACACACACACACACACACACACACACACACACACACACACACATACACACACACACACACACACACACACACACACACACACACACACACACACACACACACACACACACACACACACACACACACACACACACACACACACACACTATGATATAAGATAGAATGGATAAATACACAAAAATCTAGAGACATCACACCTCTAGACAATGCTGACTACTCCATGTAGATTATAAGGATCTGCTACAAGTGCTTTATGTGTTAGCAACATAGTATACATTTGCTCCCTATACTTGCTCTGATTGGCAAGTGTACTCATTTTCAATAATTCAGTCCTAATTGCCCATCTTGCAGCCATGCTGTACTGCATAACCCTACCAGAACACTAATACTCCCACCTGTTCCCTACACCTAATCATACAGTCCCTGATCACTCCCTATACCTAAAACCTCACTCCTATTCTCCCTAAACCTAAAGTCCCCAGTTGTTTCCTAACCCTAAAACTCTGCTTCTGCTTCCTACCTGTACCCCTTTCTAAACAGGAAACTCCCTTCCCACTGTCTAAACTTAAACTTCCTTATAGCCCACTAAACCTAAAAGCCCTTTCCCAGTCCCTAAACCTTGCCCTCCTGATCACTATCTGAAAGCCGAACCTGCCCTTCCACGCCCACCCCTCCTTTCCTGTGGCTGCTGGACTCACCTTGCTCAAACTCTTTTACTGTCTTTTGGATAAATGTGGCAGGTCCACTCCCTCCATATGGTTGCTACCCTCAGCTGAGCATGTACTAAGTACAGGTAGCTGGCTATGTGAGCAACAAGAGATAAAAATAAACGTGTAGCATTATAGTAAAACCAAACCTTCAAATAAAATAACACTAGAGCCAGAGTCCAAGGAATGTCCCAAACAAGATATAGGGTATAAAAAAGATGTTTATTTAGTGCTTTCATCCTTACACAAAAAGGACTTCATCAGAATGTCCCATAATACCACACACTGTAATTTATATTGTTTGGAATGTAACTAATTGAATAATTGCTTGTAAGATTTAAAGACATAAAATACAATTTTAATACAATGACTAAATACATTAAAATTCGGCCAACACTTAAATCAATATAAGACTTGTATAAACTTAAAAAAAATTAACTTTAAAAATCACCCCATAGGTGAATCTCTACTGTAGTTTAACTGCTCCCAACTTCAAAACAGGCCGAATAGATGCGTAATCATTAACTCCTGGGTAATACATGGTATGTAGCTTAAGTTGCCATCTAAGTTCTTTATTCTGTAATGCAGTTTTCATATCCCCACCTTGGGGGTTCAAAGTGACTTGATCCAAAGTTGCAAATTTAAACTTTGAAAAAGACAGACACGTAGCTGAGTGCTTAAATAAAGCCTTATTTTCATTGTGCTTAGAAATATCATAACAGTGTCCATATGTTCTTTTACAATGGCTGCATTCAGCTTTCCCTACATAAAATGCAGGGCATCCTGAACATTTAGCAAGATACACCACTAGTTTTGAATGACAGTTGTCTTTGCAAAAATATACTTTAAAGTGAACACTGTTTTCTAAAACCAAACTTTTCTCTACAAGAATAAATGAGCACTGATTGCATATACCACACTTTACAGTACCTTTCTTTTCATGTTCGAATCCCTGACTGTTTGACCCTCTCTCAAACAATTTTTTCATATTGAACCCAGTCTTGTGAATGAATAGGTGTTCTCCCCCCAGGTTATTAAGCACATTAGGACTAGTCTTAAAAATGTTTTTTTTTTTTGAATAATGTTCTTAATTTCAACTGACTGAAAATTATATTGAACTACTACGGAAAATTATATTGAACTACTACAGTTTTTTCTTCATTTTTTTTGCTAGTGGGGCCTGCATATTAGGGAGTAACTTAATAATGGCTCATATCTAGCACCCCATTCACCTTCTTCCTGATGTCTAATGCTTTGTACCAGGGAGCTAGGATAACCCCTGGCTAAAAAGATATTACACTACTCACTCTGATGAAGTCTTTTTTAAATATAAAGACAAAGGTGCTCAGTTTTCTTTTAGAATAAACCAATTTACAGTTTTGTTGGTGGCGTCCTTGATGATTTTATTATTTTTGGTTTTAAGATTTTTTGTTGTATACTTGTAATAAACTATTTTGGAAAAGTAACTTGAACATTCTTACAACTGATCTTTAAAGGTCTGTTATGTGATATTAATAATTGTAGCTTCATTATGACATGTTAGCGTATGACTGCATTAGCCAAAAGTTTTATTTTTTTCTGTTCATTTATATGATACAGAAATACAGTATTACTTGTCATGCAGATCAATTAGGACATTGAGTCAGCCAAATGTCAGTGGCTCTTGAGATGTACAGGTCTTTTCTCTTTATCCTGGCCTTTTTATCGATAATAACATAAATCACAACTCAAATCATAGGTAATGAGATATCAGACACTGAAGATGTATGATTTAAATTAAATGAAAGATACAAATAGAAAGTATATGTATTTCAGTCAGCTTGTAAAAGTCATTTAGCGAGAGAGTAAATAAGGGGACTTTTCCAGCAAACTAGTGAGACCATTAGGTTAGTAAATGAAGATTTGGGTCAGCACAAAGTGTTATGTAGAATCTTTTTTTGAAAATTAAATCCTTTATACAAAAAACTAAATGATCAAATGGAACATGGAAATCAACAGTTTATTATAGACCCATAAGCAATATGATTTTAATAGTAACATCTATGATTAATAATAAACCAAAGATTAGTGAGCAGTTGTTAAAAGGAGCAGATGTGTTTTCTTCTCCTGACATCTTGACTGAACTCTATCCATTTGATGTTCAGCTGGACTGGCAATATAACTGGTTTTAAATGTTAAGGAAACTGGTAAGTGGACTTGTACAATACATTCTCAAGGATTTAATTCATCTGCAGCATTCTTTTAACAGACTCTATACCAAATTGGTAGCCTCCAAACTCTGGATCCCACCCAGATCGGGTTTGTGAACCTGATTGACTTCTTTCAGGCAGTCACCAAGGCCGTTGATGAGGGTAAGGTGGTTCACACAGCCTATCTTGACCTCACCAAGACTTTCAACACCATCCTCCATTTTGGAATTATAGCTAAACTCACTAAACTAGGTATAAATCCCTATGTTACAAGATGGGTTGCCAACAGGCTTACTGACAGAATCCACACTGTAAAAGTTGCAGACTCCAAATCTTACCTCAAAGCAGTGACAAGTGGAGTACCACAGGGTTCCATCCTGGGACCGCTCCTGTTTGGTATCTACTTTTCTGAAGTACAGGCTAACACATAAGGACTCTGGTTAATGAAGTTCATAGATGACTGCAAACTAGGAGCCATAGTCAAGTTCCCAAATGATGTGGACATCCTACAGAAGGGCCTCGTTGAGACAGATGCCTGGTGTCAGAGACATGGCCTCAAGCTCAATAACAAAAGTGCAGTGTCATCCCCTTTGGTAAAAACTCTGTACCCATGAACTACCACATAGGCAGCAATCTACTTAACACTGAATGTGTGATAAGAGACCTTGGGACCCAGGTGGACAGTAGTCTCTCCTTTGATAGTGACATCGCCACAGTAGTCAGGAAGTCCTTCTACATGGCACACCTCATCATGAAAGGGTTCTCATCCAGGAAAAAAGAGGTCATTGTTCCTCTATACTCAACACTCATTAGACCTATTATAGAGTACAACGCCCCATTTGGAATGTACCTCACAAGACATCTGCAGCAGCTGGAAAGGCCACAGAAGTACCTCACAAAGAGGATTACTGGCCTCAAACAAATGCCCTACACTGACCATTTCAAAAAACTCCAGCTTTACTCCGTAGCATATCGCCTACTCTGAGGTGATCTCTGCCTAACATTAAAAACTATGTCAAACCCAGAGCTGTTGGACATGCTGCACCTAAAGAAATCCCAATCCTCCGAGCTACTCGCTCTAGGGACCTAAACCTTGTCAGCACAATAAACAGGACATGCTGGAGGGATAGATTCCTGTCCCAGAGACTTCCCATACTCTGGAATAGGCTAGCCATCTATGTCAAGCAAAGTTCTTCATTAGCACTCTTCAAGAAAAATCTTGATGAGTGGATGGGAAATAGGAAATACACCCCAGGGATCACTTCTGTGTCTCTGCTCAACAATGGCACAGGAAAATAACTTTCTTAGGTGGCGTAAGCCAGGGAATCTTGTTGGCTAGGCTTACATAGACCCTTGGGTCGATAGCCTAGTACCTACCTATGAACCTATGAAATGAAGGAGAAGGTAGTGTATCCAGAGAACTCAGTCCAGTAAGTAAGTTATTTATTAGTACAATCACATGGCATTGTAAATTAAAACCTAGAGATGTAATTGAAAACAGGATTTTAAAAATGAATTCTCAGAAGACACACATTGCAAAAGCTGAAGTAAAATTTTGAGGAAGGATTTTACATTGTTCTGTTTGGCAAGAGAGAACACTGCTTTAATATCAAATATTTTATAATTCAAAACAGCTCTGGGGTTGTTCTTAATCGTGGTTGCAGATATTATTTGATTACTGCTGCCAGATGGTAAAACTGGTTTTCAGAGAACAATATAGATGTTTGCTTTAATAACATATCAAGCAAGGAACAGGAAAGGGTCAAGTGTTTTAAAATTCTGCGGTTGATGAAAATGTCATTTTGCAGATAGATGCAAGTGATCTCTAGTTCACAGTAGAGTTACTTTGTGTAGTATTCTTTTCCAAAGTAATGGCTGAAATAGAAAGAACAGTGAATAAATATACCCAGAATTTTGTTTCTTGGGTATGAGGTATTAAAGAAAATGGAATTCATGATTAGATTCAGTTCAATAGTCATTTAAATGTATCATTTCTCCCTTAAAACATTACTTTCAGAAAAGATTGCATGAAATTAGTGTACAAATGACTAAACTGATATTAGCTTTAGAGAACAGAGGTATCTTCAGAAATCATATCACAAATGGTTTTATTGCCACTAATGTAGCTAAAGAGCTTCTTCTTCTTTCGGCTGCTCCCGTTAGGGCAGGGGTGCAGCTAGGATTTTCAAATTTGTATTGACAGCTCTCAAACTGCTAACCCCTCTCCAGCCAAGCTACGGCCATTCTCGTAATTCATGGTTCGCTCTTTTAGTGTCGATGAAGAGGCATTCGCTGTAATGCCTCTTCAGTAATATAATATAAATTCACTCAAACTTGGTTCCTTGAATTGAAAATTAACCTGAAATGTCAGTTCTTTGAAAAATGCAGCATGGTAGTTGGGGTAGAGACTTTATGCTTTTGTTTTCTGTAACTAAGGTACAGGTTTTGAGCTTGAGTAAATTACTAACCACCTGCTACCACTAACTAGGATGTTTCATTCACACACACACCCCTACCTACCTCTTAGTGCAAGAAATATGGACAAAGCCAAAAATAAACAGGGACAGATATTAAATAATGTTCTCGTGAACTTAGAAAGTTGCTAGAATAACAGGATTTGTGCTAGTATGAATTTTTCTAAAGGACATGAAGTCTGAAGCTCAAATGTCTGTCATTATTTAGCAATTTCAGCCTTCAATGATTTTCTAGAAAATCACAAAATTTATGAGGAACAGACAAAAAATATGGGGCAAAAATCTGGACATTCTGCAAAATTTGGACAGTTGAGAGGTATGCTACCTACCACACACACACACACACACACACACACACACACAACCTCTCAACCTCTTACAGCAACAAACTCATAAATAAAACTGAGGCAAAGGCCCAAAAATAAGGACATTTTTTTTAAATATTGCTCTTATAAACTTAGAAAGATAATAGAATAGTAGTAGGTCTTGCATCAGTACGAATTTTCTGAAAGGTATGAAATCTGAAACTGAAATGTCTGCATTATTTCCTAACTTCAGTCTTTAACAATTTGCCACTAATTTGCCAGAAAACTGCAATTTTATGAAAAACGGACCAAAAATGTGATGCAAAAATATAAAACTGCCAGACAATACAGCTGGGAACCTGTCAAAAGAGGGACACCATTTTAATATGAGCACAGTTAACTTAGAGCAGCTGACAAAATTAGAGAATCTAGATGCATTTCTGAAATAAAAGTAATGTATAACTCTGATCATTACAGTTATTCATAAAAGTAAAGTAAACCCTCTATGTTTTCTTCCAAAATTGATATTTTGTGGAGGGATCATTAGGGGAAGAGCAACATTTTGAGCCAAAATCAGGGACAGTTGAGGTTTGGCTATGCCTAATTCTATAAAGCAATTTGCATGTACCTCTCAACCTGTTAATGCAATAAATCTGGACAAGGCCAAATATATTGAGGGAACATATAAACAGTACTAAAAATTGCTCTTGTATAAACTGGGACAGTTGATAGAACAGGTCTTATTTTAGCATGCATTTTTCTGAAGGTTATAAAGTCTGAAACTAGTGTGTCATTATTTAGTGACTTAATTCCTAAATCATTTGCCAGAAAACCACAAATTGAGGAACAAACCAAAAATAAGAAGCAAAAATCTATTCATTCTTTGAAAATCTGGACAGTTGGGAGGTATAGTTCAGCTGGGGCTGTCTAAGTTTGCCGCCCTTCCCCCTCACAAAACCATGGTCGAATGGAGCCTCCCCTGCAGCCATTCCAATGATCCATTACTTTGCTATTTCACTCCATTTACCATAAACACTAATGTGCATACTGATTTACTTCTATGATAATTTGAACTTCATTTGAAAGTTTTATTTTGCATTTTACAGCACAAACACTAAGACATCTGCTAAACAAACTTGGCATTAAAACTTCTCTGCCCTTGAAACTCACATTCATTGAAGCAACATTAAAACCCACATTCAAAGAAAAATACATTTTACCCGTGGCAGATAAAAATTAATTCTGGGCTGATTTTAAATCATAGGCCCCTTGCATATGAAACATACATGTGCTCTTTGATATACACCTTCCTATTGCTTTGAACATTTTTCCAGTAAACAATGAAACAAAAATGCCCAATTCAGAACATTTCCATCATAAAAGTCTAGTCAGACTTCTACAGTCCACCATTATCAGTAAATAATATGCACAATCTCTGAAGTAGTAAAAAAAGTCATCTAAATAATTCATCTAAATAATTCCATGTTAAATAAATCTAACTAATGAAGAGGTTGCTGCTAGCAATCACCTTTATATTTCATGACTTCACCAAAAAATAGTGTCTGATGCCCCTGAGGAATAAATTGCCTAAATTACATTGATAATAAGCTAGTAATATTGCAATAGGAAATGGATGTCAAACTGATAACAGGCTCATAGTTAGTGTCTTAACTTTCAGTACAGCAGCAGTCACCCCTTATGGGAGTAGAACCAACAACCTTCTGCATTAAAAGCAAGTACACAACATTTTGTGCTACTAGCAATGTGAGCTGACTTAGCATAATCAGCACTAAACTTCTCTTCCCCTGCAGCTCTCAGTTCCTTGTAAAATCTACGCAATACTCAACTACATCTCAACTTCGCAGCACAAGAAATCTGGAAAAAGCCAAATTTATTGGGGTGGGTCAAAAGGGCAAATAACAGGAACACATTAAACATTGCTTGTATAATCTTGGAAAGCTGCTAGAATAAAATGCTGTGTTACCATCATACATTTTACTGCCAAGGTCACTGTGCAAAATAGTCAGAACAACATACCACTATGCCAAATCACCTGCTTTGTGAAAGAGAGGAAGACTGAAACTTAAATGGCTATCATTTAATGAATTCAGTTCTCACCATAGCTGTCAACCTCTCAGCACAAAACACCTGGACAAACCCAGTAATGAGGGAATACAGCCCTCAAACATATTCAGTGAATTCAGTTCTTGCCATAGCTGTCAACCTTAGCACAAAAAACCTGGACAAAGCAAATAACAGGGTATTACAGTCCCAAAAATAAGGACACATTTCAAATAGTCATAAACTTAAAAAAATTGCTATAAAAAAGGTTGTGTTAGTATATATTTATTGATAGAATAAAAAGTTGTTTTACTATGTCACAAACACAGGGATAAGATACAGACTCCACACAGAAGGCACCCCAGCCAAGAATCAAACCAGAAAACCTACAGCTGTGAGGCAACAATACTGCCACTGCACCATCAAATATGTAAGGAAGTAAACATTCAGAAACCTGAAGTCTGACATTTAAATGCCTGTCAGTTTGTTAATCAGGACAGTCTGACTTGGAACAAAAGAAAACACAATTCTCAGCAGAGGCCCAGGAAAAAATAATGCAGACATGTCTTTGTAATATGGGAGGACACAAAAGCAAACCCACACAAACACAGGGAGAAGATACAGACCCCCCCCCACACAAAGAAGGCACCCCAGCCAAGAACCAAACCCAAGAACCTACAGCTGTGAGGCATCAATGCTACATTGCTACCACTGCACCATCAAATTTCAAGCATTGCAATATTTAAAACCCACAGATATTGATCAGATCAAATATGAGGCAAAAATCTGCAATTTTTTTACAAATGGTGGTGGGTAGGGAATTCAGGTCTTTAACACCTGCATACAAGGTACAGGGTTCAAGCCTGAGGTATTCCCTACCACACCACCATGAGTAATCACACCAGTACATCCCACCTGGGGCATTTACACACACACACACACACACACACACACACACACACACACACACACACACACACACACACACACACACACACACACTGTTGCAACTATATGTTTACAGTTCCAAAGGAAAAAAAAGGATTTGCTTCTTTCTTTACTAAGCAAAATCTGTGGAAAGAGAGTCACAGAAATGGGACCTTCGGCGCCTACATTTTACGAGTGCCTGATCATAGACTTTATTTTTCTCTTCCAATTGAAGAGCTGAGGTAGGAGAGATGGGGTGTGTATCTCACTAGTCTGCCTACCATTAGGAGGGGAAGACTTTTTTTTTTCTCTTCAAATAAAAATCTGGGGAGGCGGGGTGGCAGTACAGACATTATCTCCAAGCTAGCTACACTTTTACCTCCAAAGACTCCTGTAAATGGAGATTTTATAAGACATGCCTTGATTTGCTTTAATCAAAAGCCATTACACAATGTTTTAGGATCCTTTTCAAGTAGCATCTGTTAATATTCTTTGTTTTGTAAGGGAAATGTCATGTCAATGACATGCAGTGTCTGCAGAAAGAGACACAAAATGGAAAATAACACTGCTAATATTTAAAGCATGAGGTATACGTTTACCTACAGGTGGCTGAAGATGTAGGTTGTGTTATGCAACATAATTCTGTATTTGCATATTTATTTATATTTATTTCCAACTTTTGACTGTGAAATTTCAACTGGGTATTAACTACTTTCCACAGAGGCCTGAAGAGAAAAGCTCCACAAGAAAGTAAACTTTAAACATTATGTCATCATAGAAAATTCACTCAGTATAATGTCAGTTATACACAATGCTACATAAAGGTGAGGGGGTGTTGCACCTCTGCATATATCACAAAAATATCTGTTCGTCAAGCAGTCAGATAAGCATGTCCAGTAATACAGTACATCTACATTTACTGTAATCTTTTCAAACTGCAAAACCATTGTCTATAGCAGCATTTTTATCAGAAGTGTTAAACGCACCACTAGTGTAATATTTCACACTGAAGAAGATGTGTATATGAAACACAGTTTGCTGACCACACCTTATTTACCATTCTCTGTATTCAAACTCTAAATCCTTATTTGATAATCAGTTTTAAAGACACGATGCAATACTGACCCAAACTACTTGGCAGGACACACACCGTGAGACCAGCTCCACTTCATATTACTCACCAACCCTCCATGAAGTGAGACTAGCTCAGCTCAGGAATCCACCTCCTGCTCGGACCAACATAACGAATCCTTAATCCTCCTGTTTGGAAAGCATTTGGAGCTCCCATCCCAACGTGCATTAAAGCGCGAAAAAAAGAAAGTTTAAAACGCTACCCGCTCGGAAAGCATTTGGAGCTCCATTCCGACGGGCTGTCTAAAGCGCGCTGACGTCATTGTGCAGTAAAGCGAATGAAAAGAAATTTAAAATGCTACCCCCCCTTCTACATACGTTGTACTGAAATCAGTACAGTGCGTATGCCTCCCGACGTCCCTGCGTTAGGGGTCGCCACAATGGATCATACGTTTCCATTTCTTCCTGTCCCCTGCATCTTGCTCTGTCAAACCAACCGCCTGCATGTCCTGTCTCACCACATCCAGAAACCTTATCTTAGGCCTTCCTCTTTTCCTCTTACCTGGCAGCTCCATCCTTAGCATCCCTTTCCCAATATACCCAGCATCCCTCCTCAGCACATGTCCAAACCAACGCAATCTCGCCTCTCTTGCTTTGTCTCCAAACAGTCTGACCTGAGCTGACCCTCTAATATACTGATTCCTAATCCTGTCCATCCTAGTCACATCCAGTGCAAATTTTAACATCTTTAACTCTGCCACATCCAGCTCTGACTTCTGCCTTTTTGTCAATGCCACCATCTCCAAACCATATAACATAGCTGGTCTCACTACCCTCTTGTAGACCTTCCCTTTCACTCTTACTGGTACCCGTCTGTCACAAATCACCCCTGACACTCTTCTCCACCAATTCCACCCTGCCTGTACTCTCTTCTTCACCTCTCTTCCACACTCACCATTACTCTGAACTGTTGATCCCAAGTACTTAAACTCATCCACCTTTACCAACTCTACTCCCTGCATCCTCACCATTCCTCTACACTTCCTCTCATTTACACACATATATTTTGTCTTAGCCCTGCTGACCTTCATTCCTGCTCCTCTCTAGAACATATCTCCACCTCTCCAAGATCTCGTCAACCTGGTCCCTACTCTCACTACAGATCACAATGTCATCTGCAAACATCATAGTCCATGGGGCCTCTTGTCTGAACTCATCTGTCAACCTGTCCATCACCACTGCAAATAAGAAAGGGCTCAGACCTGATCCTTGATGTAATCCCACCTCCACCTTAAATGTATCTGTCACTCCCACCGCAGTCCTCACCACTGTCACACTACCCTCGTACATATCCTGTACCACTCTTACATACTTCTCTGCCACTCCCAACTTCCTCATACAATACCACAGCTCCTCTCTAGGCACCCTGTCATATGCTTTCTCTAAGTCCACAAAGACACAATGCAACTCCTTCTGACCTTCTCTGTATTTCTCCAACAACACTCTCAGAGCAAACATTGCATCTGTAGTGCTCTTTCCTGGCATGAAACCATACTGCTGATCATTAATCATCACCTCCCTTCTTAACCTAGCTTCCACTACTGTTTCTCATAACTTCAAGCTGTGACTGATCAATTTTATCCCTCTGCAGTTACTACAGCTCTGCACATCACCCTTATTCTTAAGGATAGATACCAAAACACTATTTCTCCACTCCTGAGGCATCCTCTGACTTTCCAAAATTTCATTAAACAATCTGGTTAAAAATTTCACTGCCATTTCTCCTAAACACCTCCATGCGTCCACTGGTATGTCATGTGCACCAACAGCCTTTTTATTCTTCATCCTCTTCATAGCTGTCCTTACCTCCTCCTTGCTAATCTGTTTCATTTCCTGATTCACTATCCCCACATCATCCAACCTTCTCTCTCATTCTCTTCATTCATCAGCCCCTCAAAGTACTCTTTCCATCTACTCAACACACTCTCCTCGCTTGTGAGTATGTTTCCCTCACTATCCTTTATGTAGCTAAAGAGCAATATGAGGATATATATATATATATATATAAGGCAGGACAAGACAACTTATCACAAATTCTGTATAAAAATGTCAATGGTTATCATTTTTTTGAAGGAAAGGTTAAGTTGTTCTAATGGACAGAACACTATGTTAGAAGATGATTTATTTTTTGAAGATTAAGATGACAGATTATATATTCATTCAGTGGTTGTGCATTAAAATATAAATAGGCAGAATCCTTATTTTGCTGGCCATAGAGGACCACAAAATAATCTTCTTGATAATAGAAAAATATTGATGTCCATGAAGGAACCCAAAGATTTATACTTACTGTAAACTTGTCTAAAATACTATTATCTAAAGCATGACAGCTTCATCCATATTTAAAAATGAAGCAAGTACCCTGGAATGTCTACATATTGGGATTACAGGCCTCCTATCAGTGTAAAAGAGCATATCAGTCAGTACCAGTAATGACTGATATGTTTTCAGAATGGTTTGAATCAAAGACTGAGCTAGGAAAACTAATGAGCTTCTTTGCACTCTGGTCTTCTGTAGATGGCATTTACTAAAACAACTAATCATGCCAAGGATACATATACAAAAGTCACTGGCTTCCTTTGACTGAATAGAAAGTCCATATAACCTGTAATACAACACTGTCAGAAATTGTAGTAAAGATTAATATTATTCTTAAACTTTAAATCATGAAAATGATTACAAGTTTTGGGAAAAAATGCATTACTAATATTCCAAGTTATAACAGCTATTATTGCAATTCTATTTTCACAACAGTCAGGAGTTTTGCAATTAAAGGTAGAATCCACGCAAATGCTTAAAATGTCCATGTCATCAAGGATGAGTACAATATTATAGATAGCTTGAAGATCTATGACATAATTTAATTAATTGCCCTACTTATTCTAATGAACTGTTTGGCGATATCTCACAGTTTAGCAGTAGTTGTGGGAAACGTTATCATGTAGAAGATTTTCTGGCAAACATGACCTTGATTGGCTAGTTTTGTGGACCTCAAAATGCTAATAATTGCTGATACAACATCTAGTTTTTGACCCACCATATTCTAGCATTATACCTCCATAAATTCCATGCTTTTCCTGCTGTAATATGCCATGAATAATACCACATCCTGGCCTGTTTATTATGAAGGTCATTTCAAAGCCTAAGCTTGTAATATAGCAATAACTCATGCCTGGGTGTGGGTAATGCTGGATTTACCCATGGTTGGCATGGCTTGGTCATGAGGGCGAAGCCTGAGTGGCCAAACAAAGCCAACCATGGGTAAATCCAGCATTACCCACACTCAAAAGTGGGTTATTGCTATTATACAATGACATTATTTAAGAAAAAAAATAATTACTTTTCTTAAATAATGGCATTGTATAATGCCTCCTTGCTGCCCTTCCACAGCTGTCTGGTATTCTGCGGCAATTCTAATGTACTGCGCATGCGTATGCCTACGCAGTACATCAGAACTGTGGGCAAAAGCAATGGAGAAAGCAAGATCTCCGTTGCTTTTTACAAACTGTTTTCGCTATGTTCAATGGGTTTAACATAGCGAGACAGCTTTAAAAAATCTCTGTTGCTTTTTTTTAAAGCTGTCTCGGTATGTTAAACCCATTTAACATAGCAAGACAGTTTTGAAAAAAAGCAACGGAGAAAGCAAGATCTCTGTTGCTTTTTACAAACTGTCTTGATATGTTAAAGGAGTTTAAAGCTGTCTCGCTATGTTAAACTCATTTAACATAGCGAAACAGTGTGAAAAAAGAGTTATAGTAATGGAAAAAGTCCAGACGACTGGACCTTTTTCCATTACTATAACTCCGATTTACAATGTGCATGCTGACCAATCGGTGTGCACGTTTTTGAATATTAATGGGGGCAGTTGTATAATGTCCAATATTCCATCCAGAAATGTTAGGTTCTTGACTACATAAGTATTTTTACAAGACAGAGTTAAACCTGCTTTTATAAAGTCTGTTACAACCTATCAGTACATAGATCAACTTATCCCCTGAATGCCTTTAGGGGTAATGCTGCTATGTAGTAAAATACCAATAGTAGATATTTTAGAGTGGAACTAAAGGAAAAGAAAGAATGGTGTCACTGTATTTGTTTGGAAAAGTAGCAATCTTAACGATTTCCTCTGGTAGTGTTTGCACAGTAGTTATTTAATCAGTTCAGCAGAGAGCTGTATTATTTAAACACTAAAGACACTTTGTTTCTTATCTCCCTTATATTGTGTCACATTCCTTACAGATTCAGAAGCCAGGAATTGCCAGATCAGTTGTGATTACAGTGGAATTTATCTATTACAAGAAGAAATATTTAAAATATTTACTAAACAATTATTTTTTCAAAGTTATATATTGTTTTAATGAAGGCCTTCCAAGCTTGTCATCATTCGTACATCTTAAATTTGAAATACTTGCATATTATGTTGCTGCTGCAATTGTCTAACATGATTCATAACACTGTGAAACAACTATATTCACAAGATGAAGTTGTGTTCTAGGTGCTCCATATATAGCTTTTCTGTTTTTTTTTTGTATTTTGCATATAAATTAAACCAAATTTGTTCATGTTGTGCATGATAATTATATAAACACTTATTAAACAGTATTTTAATGTATCACTATAGGGGGGTTTAATAAACTGAGGTTGAGTAATATATCTGAAAACTTTTACCTACTACCAAATAGAAGCTGTATCTTAACTATGTGAGATCACCCCATATATAGGAGAAGTTTTGTTTTGTCTGCATATTGTGTCTGGCAGTTAATTTGCTATGGCTAGAGTCATTATTGCTACATCTTGGTCTGCTTAAAGATCAGACTACAAATACTGAAATGATAAGTCATATTATGCTTGAGATTGTTTTATTTAATAAAACCCTCATCTTAACTTGTCACATCCAAGTGATGCTTTCAGGTGCATCTGCAATTAACTCCTACTGAAACCTCTAGGCATCCAATATTGCTTGCTCATACTTGCATCAATAATTCCAAAACCATGCTATGTGCAAGGTTTTAAAAGATTTCATCTTAAAGCTAACACAATACCAAATTCAATTGCATTAATATTTTACCTCTGTCTAGCTTAGGTAGTATTATTTATATTGATACAATTTTCACATTTTTCTAAATATCTCAACAACCAAGTACCACAGATAGAACTCCTTAGCCTCATACAAAAGCTCTCCGCTAGACGAATAAAATGCTGCTGGCTGTATATGTGTAACTTGAGTGGTTGCAGAGATATTGTAAGTTGTTTACAAAATATTACAAATGTAATTTGATACGTAATGTAAATTTATTGTGACTTATAAAATGTACACTAACCTAATTAATGCTACTGCTATAAAAATAGTGTTGGATGAAGAGTTTTTCTCTTATACTTCTTTAATAATCCTTATGGTTCCAAAGATATGAACATTTGTTTGAAACATAAGAATAATTTGATTCTGTGAAAAAGCTAATACTGTGCCTATTAGAAGTTATAGTGCAAACTTCCTGAGCTCCATTGGAGGGAATGAGTTAAAAAATAGGCATTGTAATTTTTAAATACAAATCATTAGGTTTTATTTTTCAAATCCAGTGACTTACATAATGAGCTTAAAAACAAAGGCAGTGGAAGATTCCTCCAGGTTCTTAAACCATCTAAGTTTGAGGGGGATATGTAATGGGTAATCAGAAATGCCTAATCAAGCATTCATAGGAGGAAATGATAGAAACTGAGATCCAGAAGAGACCCTGGGAGTGTTGCTACTCCCCAACCAAATTTCCTTTATTGTCCATTCTCATGATATGATATACATCTCTAAAACCGATATTGTTAAGGACAGACATGGATAAGGATTTGATGTGAGGTCATGTTGCTTGAATGAAACTGCTTTATCCTAAAAACAAAAGAAACATTGCATTGCCACATCCACAAGGGACCCAGCTGCATTGATTTGAAGCTCATATTGAAGAATCAGATAATACTGGAGTAAATGCTTTCAGATACTTCACAAAAATGTCAACATTTCCAAAAGCATTTCCTGCTTGAGTTTAGAGACAGCCAATTTACAGCTTCAAGATGCATCAATTTAATGCGGTGCTTAAAAGAAACCTTCCCAAATTTGAAAGACCTCCAAAGCCACCTAATGGCAACACTGCTTCTCAGCACTCACTAAAGCACCCGCCAAAAGCAACACCAAGCATCTCACGTAAGCCTACACCTAATGGTTCACCAAGGGCAAAGCCCATAAGACAAGCGTATACTTTTTCTCGTCATTGGGGATTCCATTGTGTGACACACAGATACCGAACTCAACAGGTTATTTAAAGAAAATATAACAGTTAGTTCCCTTTTGGATCAATGATCTGTAATATCATGCATGCACTCATGTTACTACATCCCAGGTACCAATTTGATTCTATCATAGTCCACGTGGGTGTAAATGCCCTGAGACATCCCTCACTGGGCTATATGAAAAGAGACATAATTGATATCTTGGAATATGTGTCACACATAAGTAAAGAGCCTTGCATCAATCAGAATTCTACCTTCACCAAGGATGATGCCACAGTATAAATATAAAATGACTGACTTTAATAATTTGCTTAGTTTCTGGTGTCATTCCAGGAGGCTCCAATATCGGTCAGCATGAGAGGACATAGTCAAAAGAGCACATTGCGTTGGACTGCAATGGTCTACCCTAGGTTTTTGGATATTGGCCATATCTATCATCTCCTTAGAGCCTTTTTTAGGCAATGCCAAAAAGACAAACAACCTAACAACATGGTGAAAAAGTATACAAGCAACTTTAAAGTGTTACTGTTATATACTTGGAGCCTGGATAATGTAGACATCCATGCCTTCCACAAATTCAGACCAAAAACAGCACAGACTGAGGCCAATGCAAGAATCTCAGTTTACATTAGCAACAAACATACTTCTATATCGGTTAAGCAGGATGATATCATGGAGCTCATCCATGTAAAAGTCACAGTAAAGAAGGTCCCTCACCATATCAAGACTAGCTACATGTCACCTGGCTTAAACCCACAGGTACAATGCTTTCTGGACTTTATTAACACAAACATCCTGGAAAAGTTGGTGCACACTTCAGCAAGGGGATCAAACATACCAGATATGGTTCTCACCAACACCTCCCCCCACTACCTTGTCCTGTTTTCACTAGTGAGGTCAGCTCACAAGAGTTTTTATTTGAACAAAAATCAACCTGGAAAATCTAGCTAAATAAGTAACAGTTAGGAACTATTCAAAGGCAAACAACATCATATTAAGTGACAGTTTGTCAAAATTTAAGGCTGCCCCTAAGCCTGAGACCACAGCAATCTTTGCAAACTTATTCACAGAATTCCAATGCAAACATGTAAATGGTTGCATAAAGGCTGTCATACCTACCAGAAATAAACCCAAAACAAACACTAAAAACAGATCCCACAGGTAGACTCCTCACCTACACAGAGTAAGAAGAAAACTCACCTACACAGAGTATATAATAATAGAAAACAACTCCCTTAAAGATATGTGCTGTCTTATACAACTAAACAAGAAATTAAGAGATCTAATAAAGTCCAACAAGGTTAGCCATGAGATCAGAATACCCTTACAGGCTGAGTACAGTCACAAGGCTTTCTTCAGCTTTATTTATTTTATTTATTTATTTATTTATTTATTAACATTTGTTGACCGGGATAGTCTGACTGGATGCATGCCCATTTTCAGCGGAGGCCCGGGGAGAAAAGCTCCAAGGGTAAGCAGATACAGCATTACATAATATGAGCATTACATATTACAAACAGATTATTTACAGAGATTACATAAGTAAGCAAGTTAAACAAGTTCCACAGGTTACAGTTAATCCTGAGCACAAGTCAGGATTAAATTAAATTACACAGTAAACTGGTTAACAGATTTTTACACATTCTAGAGAGAGTTAGCCAGGCTTGATACATTGACATAGCCAGTTAAGTGACAAATGTTGTTTGAGTCTAGTTTTAAATTGACCTAAGGTGGAAAGTAAGGTAATATCAGCTGGAAGAGAGTTCCAGGATCTACTTACAGAGTTTGCAAAGAGAGAATCACCGGCTGTGTTATTAATTTTGCTAGTCTGAATTAGTAGTTTGTTAGAGGATCGAAGCGGTCTAGGATTGTTATAGGGGGTGATAATATTTTTAAGTGCAGGAGTATTGTCCGGATTATAAAGGATTTTATAGGCTATAATCAGTTGGTTATACTGGATTACGCTGGGTAGTTCAAGCCAACCAAGCTGATTTAGATTGATGCAATGATGTGTCCTAAAAGGCAGCCCAGTGGCAAACCTGGCAATGTGGTTGTAGCAAATTGAGAGTTTGTTAAGGACAGTCTTGTTCAAATTCGAGAGTAGACGGGATGCATACAGAAGGGTTGAAAGAAGGTGAGAGCGAGCTATGGCAATTTTAGCTGGAGGGGTTAGGAAGGCTTTTATTCTGTAAAGTGACCCTAGTTTTTTATTGATGGTTTTGATAGTTTGGTTAACATGTAGGTCAAATTTGAGATTATTGTCTATGATGACACCTAATAGTTTTGTAGATGGGTCACGGGAGATTATTGTGCCATCATTTGATTTTATGGTAAAGGTGAAAGCGAAAGACCTACATGTTGGGGAAAATAACAGCATTTTAGTTTTTTGGGGATTTAGGATCAGATGCTGTTCAGAAAGCCAGTTTTCTATTGTATTAAAGGTGGTCTGGGTAGCTGACCATAACTCTACTGGAGATGTGGCTGAGCAAATCAGAGTAGAGTCATCAGCATATTGGATAGAGCTGACTTTTGGGATGACAGTATAAAGGTCGTTAATGAAGATGGAGAACAGCAAGGGCCCTAGTATAGAGCCTTGTGGTACTCCGAGGGTGTTAGGTAGAAGGTTAGAGAGTTTGTTCTGCCAGAGGACAGCCTGCTGTTGACCATTCAGGTAGGATTGAAACCATTGGAGGGCTCCAGTATCTAGACAGAATGTTTGCAGGGTGTGGATTAAAAGTTGGTGATCAACCATATTGAATGCCTTGGAAAGATCCAAAAAGAGGGCTGAGAATATATAATTATTGTTGCGATTATGGTTTATGGTGTTAGTAAAGGCTAGGAGGGCTGAAGTAGTGCTGTGATGAGGACAGAAGCCATTCCGAGTGTCTGCCATAAGGCGATTTTAGATTAGGTGGTGCATGAGTTGTCTATGAATACATTTTTCCATAATCTTTGCAAGTGGAGAGAGTATAGCTATTGGCCTATAATTGGAGAATTCAGTAGAGCTGCCACCTTTGTGAAGTGGGATTACATAAGATATTTTCCAGAAGGTGGGAATTTTAGCTTCTACTATGGTTCGATTGATTTATCTGGAATTTTAGAGGTAACACATAGTAGTGTGTGGTACTGGTGGTGAATGGTACCACTTTCACCAATCAGGGTGCTGCAGCAAATCTGCTGGCTGATAAATTCAGCTCAAACTTGACCCCCCAATCACCCCAACTCCACTAGGTGAAATTCTTTCCAACATAAATCCCTTAGATGTCAGCAGGAAAAAGTGCTGGTAGCACACGCTAAAGGCAATTAAACCATCTTCATGGGTCCCAACAGTATCCCTGTTTGCCTACTGAACAATATAAAACATGACCTATCAGAACCACTTGAGGTATCAAGTAAATAGAGGACTGCAACAGTCATTACCCTTCACAAGAGCAGACCATCAACTGACCCAGGAAACTACAGACCCATCAGTCTAACAAGCCTAATATGCAAAGCCATGGAATGAACTATCATGGAAATAATAAACAATGACATTGGCAAGCTACAGACACTGTACTCATCCTGATTCAGCTTGTTAAGGGAAAGTCATACCTGCTTAACCTGATAGACTTCTTTGAGAGGGTCATCAAGGTAATGAACGAGGGCAAAACAGTGCATAGTGCATACCTTGACCTGGCTAAGGCATTCAATACAATTTCCCACTCAGGCATTGTTAACAAGCTGTCTGAGCTAGCCATAAATCCTTATATAACTTGCTAGATTGCCAGCTGGCTCACAGACAGAACCTAAGAATTCAGGATCAGTGAGACCATCTTTACCAAGAGACCAGTCACCAGTGGAGTACCCCAAGACTCTATGCTAGGTCTGCTCCTATTTTGTCATCTACTTCTTAGAGGTCAAAGCTAAAATCCAAGGCCTCTGGCTCACCAAGTTCACAGATGACTATAAATTGGGAGCTGTTATAGTTTCCCCCAAGACACCAACAGTTTACAAGTGGGTTTACCATAGACAAATGACTGGTTCAAAGCCACAACCAAAAACTCAGTACCAAAAAATGCAGTATAGTGCCATTTGAGAAAGTGTCAACCTAAATTAATTACTCGATCGATAAAATACCCCTAAGAGTTGATCCAGCAGAGTAAGGGATCTGGGAACATATGTAGACAGCAGTCTGGCCTTTGACCAACACATGGCTCGGATAATAAGAAAAGCATTCTGTTTCATCCAACATATAGGTAAGGGTATGGCGTCCAGGTCCAAAGAAGTTACAGTACTACTCTACTCAGCCCTTTTCAGACCTGTCATTGAATTCAGTGCCACCTATGTCAGTTATCTGACCAAGCACTTGCAATTGTTGGAATGCCCACAAAGGTTTCTCACCAAGATAATTCAGGTCATGAATACCTTGTCCTAATCTGATCACCTAAAGGCTCTGTCTCTGTATTCAGTCTACTATAGGCTGCTGAGAGAGAATCATTGCCTGGCTTACAGGGCTTCTTCAGATCCAGTCTTGATGGATCTATTGCCAAACAAACATTACCAGAAACTCTAGATCCAGGAATCTGAACTTCACTTCTGACATAAACAGAACATGCTGGAGAGACAGATATGTGCACTAAAGAATCCCCAATACTGTGGAATAGGCTCCCCATCCATATAAAACAGAGTTCATCCCTGACAATATTCAAACAAAACCTTGGTAATTGAATGGGAAATCGTAAATTTACCCCTGGTCTGGCCCCCATGTTCCTTATGAACAGAGGCCATCAATAAGAAAAGTGTTATCTTAACTAACATCCTCCTACAAATCTGTAGTTACCTCCCTACTAGCATGCCTCCTTTTGTATAGATGTCTATGATACTCGGTACCCAAATGTTTGTGGTGCGCAGCTAGGCTTGTAAGGACCCTAGTGGTCGTTAGCCTAGTAACAACCTAAGAACTGATATAAACTTAATATGTGTATATACACATATACATACGTATATAAAATGTCAAAGGTATATAAAGAAAGTTACTGTACTCTAAATAAAACTCATTGCGTGGAAAAAGAGTAAATGAATATTCTAGCTAAATGCATTATGACCCACCTTCTGATGTCACAAAAGGTGATCAAAAAAGCTTCTTGAAGAGAATTGTTTTTCAAATAAATTGAAGAAAACAAAAAGGTAAATGTGCACTCCCAATGGCTGCAGCCAACAGCATTAAATCTGAGAACATATATATTATAAAAGATTAATAACTGACTCTCTTTGACAGTGTTTATTTGACCATAATTAATACTTCAGAGCTCAGACTTTGGCACAGCAGTACATTACATCAGTGACACAAAGCATAATGCTATTTGCTATATTGTATCACAGTTATTCTTCTCTTTTCCAAGATACACCATTCAAGTTGTCCCATAAAACCAACATTTCCAAATGAGTTATGACTTGTTTGTTTGCAGTTACTATGGTATTTTCATGTATAAGACATTCTTGTTGAGAAAAGCTATCTTATGCTTCACTGACCTTAGATTTCTTCAGTTTTGCTTAACAGAAACCTAAACACTGTGCATCGGGTAGAATGCATTTCAAAAGATGACAGTGCCTGCATCATCTGATGGTAAAGTCAAGGAACACCTGTCATATCTGTTTAAAGTCTGAGCTTCCATGGGCATAATAAAGCCTAGTGAAGCTGAAGTTAACATGCACTAAGGAATGAATTAAAATAGCTGTGTCATGACAGAAAAGTCATCCCTATTTCATTTTATTCAGTTTATTGAATCTAGAGAATGAGTGCAGAATTAATATAGGAAAAAACTTGGGCTCTCCTTCTTTAAAAAAAACTAAAATCATTACACTGATTCCAGCTAGAGTATCAGAACACACACACATATATATATAATATATATATATATATATATATATATATATATATATATATATATATATATATATATATATATATATATATATATATATACATATATATATATATATATATATATATATATATATATATATATATACATATATATATATATATATATATATTTATATATATATATATGTGTGTGTATGTATGTGTGCGTGTGTGTGTATCTGTCTTTGGTTAAATCACCCTAAAATGAGTTACTCTTCATTCATTTTCCCAAAATGATGAAAAAGCGAGGAAAACATTTTTACCAGATGTAAGAACCACTTCAGCCAATTATTCAAACATACTTGTTCGATGGTCAAATCATAGCTAGTAAAAGTGGGGAAAAAAACACTGCAGTGTACTAAAGTGTTAGCTCACACAATATAAACTGATGCAGTTATGATAAACAACACTAAAAAGGAATTAGAATAACGCTGCTCACACAGAGTACACTTGGAGTGCAGGATAACCATGTATATAATTGTGATACCGAGTATGAGCTCTCAGTAAGTAAAGTGGGCACATGAATGCAACTATTGTAAATAGTGCTATATTTCTCAGTAGTATATATAAATAGAAATGTCTTTGTAAAGACGCATTTTCTTTGACAATATATATGTTGGTCCAGGAGACACAGAAGTCTTGATGTATTAGGCAGAGAGTATTCTGCTGGACTGTTGTTAAAACATCAGTTGTTCAATTATCCTTTGTATAAAAGTAGGGCTCTTTCCCTAATTATTAGAAAGAACTTGGCCTCTATATGCAAGAGGAATTAGTGCCTAGAATAGGCATTCTAGGATGCGTCTTGCAACCAAAAAAGGAGATAACTTGGAAGACTCTGTTGAACCTTTTGATCTGATGTGATATAGGAGACAGCCTGTTTATCAGTGGAAATAAAAGCTGTATTGGCGTGTGTGTGTGTGTGTGTGTGTGTGTGTGTGTGCGTGTGCGTGTGCGCGTGTGTGTGTGTGCAGCTATATGTATATGTATATATACACTGTGCTATATTTGATCAGCTATCTTCATGTGGAAGTGTTGAATTTATTATTTTACAAAAAATTGATTACTTCAACTGCAGCATTCCTGTGTTATTTACACTTTGGTTGTGGTTGAGTGAACATGGAGTTACTATTTAAAGGTAAAGGGGTATGCAGAGCTCTACACACAGCATGTCTGTTTTCATTTCTTAGCCCAATATTTAGTATTTTACAAGTAATCCTTATGGAATTTTATATCACTACAGCTTGTTTATTCACAGTGTTAGCCGTAAACTGTACATTTGTTGAATCATGCTAGTGGCAGAATGTACTAGTAATTTTGTTACATCATTAAAGGGGATGTTTAACTTTAAATTATTTGTTGTCTCTAGAGTGAGCACAGAGGATGTCATTGGTTCTTGCAGATTTTTTTTTTCTCTGCTTAACAGCATGTCATACCTGGAACAGAACATTCATTATTAACCTTTAGTCCTGATGATTTCTGAATTATTCTGTCTTTGTGGTTTCACAAAATGTTACTGCAGTAGCTAACCCTTACCATGAATAGCCAACTCTTGCAATAACCCTTTCCAATTTGGAGACTGCCAAACCGCGGTTGTTTTCCATGAGCTAAAAAATCATCATTGAGGGTGGTCCTGTCAGCCACTGTAAAGTGTAATGAGGCAATCTGGGGGAATGGGTAATCCAGACTATCCATGCGCTTTCTCCCAAAAATGCCAGACAATGCCAAATTGAGCTGAAAAGCAATTCAGAGAATTGCTTGGCTAAGTTAATTACCATGATAAGCCCACAAATTTAACACTGGCAAAAGGCTGTGGCAACCCCTTTAGTTTTAGGGAAGAAGCTGCAGTGCAAATAAGTGCAGCAAAGTTCACTAGAGATATAAGTATGAGGTGTGCAGCCCTCTGATTGTGTATGTATGTATGCTGGAGATGAATGGAGTAGGATAAGTGTGTGTGTGTGTGTGTGTGTGTGTGTGTGTGTGTGTGTGTGTGTGCATGTGCACGCTTGCGTATGTGTGTTTGCCAGGTTGATTGCAATAGGAGATTAGATAGGGGATGGATAGTGTAGATTTGTGAGTGAGTGAATGTATGTGTGTGTGTGTGTGTGTGTGTGTGTGTGTGTGTGTGTGTGTGTGTGTGTGTGTGTATATGTCCGTGAATGTCTGGCTATAGGTGTGTGCATCTTGGGAGAGACAGCCTGTTATACTTCTCAACTCCCTTTCCCAAGACTTCTGGACAAAGCCAAAAATTATGGGGTGTGGGGATTTCCATGTACATTGTCAGTTTTTAAATATAACTGTACTTCTCTTACAAAGTTAGCACAACAATCGGTTTTGGATCAGCATGCATTTTACATAGAATAAGAAGTATACCCCTCTACATTCTGGCATGGTTGACTCTAATCCTCACTGATTTGCCTTAGCATCTATGTTTTTATGAGGGGCAGTGCAAAGATATGAGGTGACATTGGGGGACATTCAACACATTTCTGGACAGTCAACATATATGCAACCTGTACCCAAGAGATGTGCAGTCTGCCAGAGAATGCTATCCCTGCAATGTGCTTTGAGCATGAGAAGTAAAAAGTAATGATTATAGAGTCATGCAAATGATTTGATAATGAAGTCTTAGTCATTGCAGCTAAGCTGTCTGAATTGCTTTTTCCTGCAATCTCATAAATTGGCCTACCTGCAGCTGATACTTTATATGACTGCAGACCTCTTTTTTTTCTAAATCCTAGCCTATGTCTGATTCAAAATAGATAAAACAAGAATGTCTGCAGTAAAAATAAAAGTAGCTGTGAGGATTTTGTCATACCTTTACGAACAGTATATATTCAACTTGTTCTTGTGTGAATTTCATGATATAATTTAATCTGCCTCTGTGGCTTTTCCTAAGCAGTATCACTCCAATAAAAAAATAAATGTCTTCCTAACTTACTGTGTGATGAAGCTGTGTTAAAAGTTTATTCAGACTGGAGAAAAACAACAGTGTAAGTAGCTCATTGGTTGTCAGTACTGTAAACCATGGGATTTTGATAGCATGCCTGAAGTCCCACTCTGGTTTGAATGGAGCTGTTCTCAAGAGGACAGTCTCTTATTACTCAGGACACTTTCATTTGGTGGCATCTGGAGTTAATTCTAATGGTCCAGTCCTCTGGGAGTGAAGAATACACCAGTGTTACATCCTGTTGTCACTGTTGTTGACAGCGTATGTGCTGCTGATTAAGGAGTTGAAAGCAGCAAGAGCTATTAGTTATCAGTGACATGCTGATAGCACTCAACTGTACCTCTCCTTCACCTCAAGCACTCATAGATCTGCACATGCTCACCACCTGGCTAAATCCTTTCACCCCCACCTTACACTCTATACCCCTACATCAACTACGCAAACTAACAGCTCTTTTTCCTGCCTCTCATACATACCCCAACATCCTTTCAACCTTCCCTATTGCTCCCCTACTCTTATTCCCACTACCTAATATCCAGTTACAATTTCTTCCCCGCCACCTACCTACCTACCAACACCTTCACTGCTCTATTGTACTCTACCTCACTAGTATGGAATAACTATATCTCAAACTGAATACTTGAGTGTATCCTATCCAAAGCTGTTAAACATGAATCTTACTTCACCTTAAACTGATTTATAGGTTGTGAAAACACACATAAATAGACTCATGAGTTATGTATATTGAATACATAATATAAATGTGTAGATCAGTGGTGGTTCAACATTTGTTCTCTATCCCTTCTGTGTGGCTTTTAATGTTACCTAGCCTTTTAGTTCTTGTTAAAGTCTCAAGGACCATGAATTTAAAAACAATGTGAAGATCCTTTATCTACCTACTCTGTGAATATCCCCATGAATTAGTGACTGGTAGATTTACTGTTCTGAAGCACTGGCTTAGATTTAAAATTTCTATAGTATTTATCTCTGTTAATAAATTTTTTCAGCCAGACATATATTGTTCATTTAAATGTTGATATAGGCAAGCTGGTATCCAGGTTTTAAGTTTTTCTGTCAGGTGGAATAATTCAATTTAAAACTCAAGCATGCCTGCATATGTAATTTCTGCCACTGTATATTCCTTAATCTCTGCATTTTTTCTCAAGAAGACTTGTTTGTTAACAGTGTAACCTCCATATATGTTTCATGTTGTTAGCTGCATCCTCCCAGCATTAGCTAAATCACACAGTTAAAAAAATATCAAAATGTAGTCCAAAAGTGAGGAGTGCACCAGGCTGCAAATAAATCTCACCAAATCTTCCACAGACTGTCCTTTATTAAGACAAACAGGTATCATTGCACCTTAATTGATTAAAGACCACAATTTGGTGTTGGCACAATGGGAAGACACTTATGTATTTAATCATGCTTTATACTGTCAACACTTAAAACATTATAGTAGATTTGTTGGGGATCAGTTACATTACTAACAGACTTTGTTAGATACTTGAATGCCACTACTGATTTTCTGAATTTTGAATAGCATGCATCCCAAACATATACACAAAACATTCCCAAGAATCAAATGTACGGGGCCTCTAGATTAACCACTCAAGAGTCTACCTTTAATAAACAGAAGACTATACTTAAAAAGAATTTTTAGAAGGGGCTATAAAAGAGACAGAAGTAACACACTAATTCATGGGGATATTCACAGAGTAGGTAAGGGCACTCCGTTTTAAGAGAGTAGATGATAATGATGGGTTGAACATCAAACAGACTGATTATTCCTTATACTAATATCAATAATCAAGTAAAGGCAGGTTAGGAGACAATTGGAAATTACTCTTTGGATGAGAAAAAAAAAAGACTCCCTAGATAGGAGACTATGTTATGAAAATCTTAAGGTCAATACTTTTTCCACATAATAAGAGGGAACTGCATGTTGTTTAAGTTGTAAGCAAAAATATATATGAGCAACAACTGAATTAATACATCACATCCACACAGGGCGTGAATATTAGCGGAAGGGAGGGATATATGCAAAACTTTAAATTCATGGTCCGTGAGACTTTTAACAAGAACTAGAACAAATGGATTCTAGGCTACAAGCCCATTTTTATGGGCTCAATGAATAATAATGTTTTTATAATATATTTTTTATATATTTTTTTTATAATATGTTAACTCATGAGTCTATTTATGTGTGTTGAATTTGTAAGCATCATTAACTACATCAACTACACCTTGTGGTCTTTAATCAATTTTTAAACTGATTTATGTCAACCTTCATACCTGATATGTTAACTTCAACTAAGCATGAATAATACCTGTATGTTAACTTGAACTAAGCATGAATAATATATTACTTAGCTATGTTAAGTCTGTTACTCTCTATGAATGTGAATGCCTCTGTATTGTTTGTAATGATTATCTGAATTTTACTGTGGAGCTTTTCTCCCCAAGCCTCCGCTGAAAATGGACAAGCATCCAGTTGGATTTTCCCAGTCAACAAATGTAAAATAAATAAATAATAATAAATAAAAGTCAATGTTTGACTTTTCTTCTGTAGGAGGACTGTTTGGAGTCCATTTTGGATAGCTCATAGCCAATGTAAGCTTATCCCAGTAAAATGGAAGCTTTTCATTTTTGTCTTTGCTTCTCTTTTCACTTTTTCACCTCTCCTTTTGATGACCATCAAGCCTTTGTTACAGCCAATATCACCTATTTATTCATCCTTTTTGTCATGTATGAATACAACCACTGTATGGCCATCAACCAGGAAGTGATAAGCTGGGACATATGCTTTGTGTCTTGTGCATGCCTGTTGACACCCAAAAGGTGGCATGCAGCAGGCTATTAAAAAGTATGCTGCCTGCTTCTGTAAGTAATGCAACTGTCAAAGGCCTTGACCCATTACAGTAATATTTCTGAGTGATCTCTAGGCTTTCTCAGATATCGTGACATAGAGTGCCTTTCTGGGGCATGCATGCCTGTCTTTCTTCCAGTTTCTTCAGTGCTAGGCCATTATTCAGACCCACATTTCCTGCAGCATAGTCACAGCTTCATACACCTGTACCACAGAGATAGTAATCATCGGAGTTCTCATGCCGCATGGCACACTTTGTCCATCATCGCTTCCTCTCCTTTACCTATCAATTTTATTTGACAGAATTCTGTTGGAATTTATCTCTCACATCTGTGGTCTGGATGTGATACTTGATGACAAGCTGATGATTAAAGACCAGGTTTCGACCATTGTGAAGAAACTGTACTTTCTTCTAAAGAACATTCCCTTATAAGGAACTACATTCTATCCTCAAACAACACAACTGTGATTTACACACAAGTACTATCACAGTTAGACTAGTGAGTGTTGTTTAACTAAAACTCAGTGATGTGGAGATGGTGACTTCCAATGGGCACATAATTCTGTGGATAGAATTTCAATTTTCACATCATGTGCTATTCATATAACTTCTGTCTTGGGAAATTTGCACTGGTGGTTAGTTGCTTCCATAGATATCTTCAAAATCCTGAACTTCATGCACTGCACCATTTATGATCTTGGACTTGCCTGTGTTTAAAGGCATATATGAAGCCCTTCTCCTGACTAGGAAATGCATATTGTCAGGTGAGGGGCTGCTGGCTGTTCCAAAGACTTGTCTAGAAACATGTGATAGAGTAATTACTTTACTCTGCTCCCTTTGAATCTGCTGCGTTCCTGATTCACATCTATGATTCTGACTCCTCCTTTGGGGGCTCTACCAAATGCAGTCAATTTAGGAAACTATCTTAATCTATTTAGGGCGCTCTATCTTTTAATAAGCATCTTAATATTAAAAGGCTTTTTAGTTTAATGCAACCATTCGATCATTACTGTTTAAACCTGCTGCCCTTTTAGTAAGCACTGCCTGTTATGATAAGTTTCTTCTCTGCAATTTGCAAAGCATTTTAGATTCTTCCATTTTATTTAAGATTTGTAAGTTCATAGGTAAGTACTAGGTTAACTGCCCTTATGGACATTTTAAGCCTAGCCAATTTCCCCTTTTTCTTCTCGAAATAACCTAGCCTATTCCTTGGTCTATACATATACATTACCTCTAATGAGAATAACTGGGATCATACAATAATTTGAGGGGACTCAAGCATAGGATAAAGCATTTAGGAGCTGCATTTGCCCTTTAGTAGTGTGGTGGGGCAGCCCTGGGGTAAATTTTCCGTTTCACATCCAGAGATCTAAACTGTGCTTGAAAATGGACATTAACTTTTTTTTTATGTGGGTGGGGAGTTTGTTCCACAGCAGTGGTATCTCTTGCGAAATATGCTTCTCCCTTCAAACTGTTTACATTTTCAAATATAAGCATCCTGTCTGAAATATCCCTCAGATTTATAAAAATGTTTGCCCATTTATGGTAACACATTCATTGGCAGGAAGTGGCAGATAAAAATGCACATTTTTAATTTATTTATATGCTGTCTGCCTTTTAGGCATTTAAGCACACAAATTAAATGATTGATGAATTAGTTAATTAATAAAGATATTTATGACTGGGAGGTATTGCATTTATAAACTACTGTCTTGTAGAGGTGCAAATCATAGTAACAATACTAAGAAAACAATCTTTTAAATAAAAGGTTTCTGTGTAGTGTAGTTATGACATATAGGGCATGGTCTCATGACTGTACCATTTGAGAAGTTTAGCTTTTAAGATCTTATAGCAAATGTGCACTGCTGCCTCAAGCTGTGGCCAGTATCACTATACCCAATAAGCTTTGCACTGTACAGCTGAATAATTAAATGACTGCCTTTCCAGGAATTCTTACACAACTCTCTTTTTCTCAATCTCTTTCGATACAGTCTTAACAACAGTAACTGAATCTAGCTAATATTATTTTGAATTAATGCACAAAGTCCTATGGTAATGCATTGCCACCAGCCAGACCCATGTGACGCAGTAAAGGTTGCAATTATTTAACACTCTTAAAATGAGTCTTCTGAAACATAATGGAAGGTGTAAGAGAACAGTCAATCTTCAAAAGACCGATGCCAACTTACAAATAACTCACCAGCTTTTGTGATTACCCTCATATACATTAATAAAGAAATAACCATCCACAATCTTTTGAGACTGAATAATGAAATGTTTTACTTGAAGTAAATAAATAAAATTAGCAATGCACTTTGAAAATACAAAATGTAAGTAAGCATATTACTAGATATAAAATCATGTAATAAATGTTTAAAACAGTTGGCACTTAGAAATTAATGCAATTTAATGGCAGTCTCGTCCACAGCAGTGTCATGCAACAAATCATCACTGGCAGTTACTCACTCAGTACTGTCTGTTATAGTAAGCACCTTCCTTGCAGTTAGCAAAGCATTTTAGATTCTTCCATTTTATCTAGGATTGATATTTTCAAATCTAAGCATATTGTCTAAACATCACTCATTTCTGTAAAAGTTCTAAATCATTTATTGCAATGCAGCCTATTATAGGACATGGCAGATTAAAACAAACAAACAAAAAAAAAACAGTCATGATGTTGTGTGTGCCTGAAATTGGTTGCAATTCCAAAGCTCTAATACATTTTACCGACAGTTGTATTAATTCTATAAAGCACGTCTGTTTTCATTAAGGCTTCACCCCTGTAGGACTACATATTCAGAAATGTTTAATGTGATATTTTCAGGGACTTATGCTCAAAATGTTATTTCTAAGACATCCTTAATTTTTTATAAAAAGAATCAAAGGGTAAACAGCATTGACATTCTGAACTAAAAGTAATAATTTAATCTTTATACAAGATAATTTAAAAATGAAAATATCACTTTAATGCAGTAAAACTATGAAGAGATCCAATGTGTACATTTTTATTTTATTCGTTCATTTATTTATTTATTTTGTTCAGTCAGTTACATCTAGTTCATAGCATCTGTATCACAGTTCTACATATTGCTTCCAGATCTTTTGTACAATTTTCATACTGGGTTATCTGCATACTCAAATTTAAATAAAGCATTGCAAAGGCAAGCAGCTGTAAAGGTAGACAGAGATGTGCACACCTGTCCACTAGTGAAGACTTCTTTTTAATAAGATTTTAACATTAAAATATCATTTTTTCAATGAAACAAGAGTAGTTTTTAGTTCTGATATCATATGAACATACTTGGGAAGTGACTCTAATGTGTGCTGTTTTTAAGCAAGAAAAATGTCACCTGTGTTTGTTTTGAATCCGTTGACAAAAATACCAGCCTAATGGCATCATGCAGGTACTACTCAGTGCTAGGAGTCTAAAAATGATGCTAGAATGTGAGCCTCAACCACAGCTGAAACACATTAATACCTGTGTAGTTACTGAGAAACGGTTTCAATGCAATGAGAGCAGGCTTATTAGTGGTGACAATTTGAAAATTGTACCAATGTTTTCACCAGAATTAACTCATGGCATCCAACTGCAGAATACGCTTATTTGATGATTTTATTATCCTAATGCAATGTGTGCTACTAGATATGAATCTAATTTATGTTGTGGGGAGGCTATGCATAATTACCGTGACAGAAAACTTCCCTACGCAGGCAAAATATATATTCTTATGACATCTGAAGTAATACCAGTTCATTACAGATATGGTTGAGTATGTATATTATTCCCCACCATGAACAGATGTCAAACAATAATTATTTGTAATTCAAAATGGCAGATTGCCACTGTAAAATCATTGCAAATATTGCATTTTGTAACTGTGCATAAATATTATACACCAACAACAGCACATCAGTCACAACACACACTAAGCCTGTAACTCGTGCTGAGGCTCTAAAGAAGACTTTGCCAAAGCCTTCTTGAATACACTCTGGAAATCTCAGCCTTCAGTTCACCAGACAACTGTTACTCCTTTTCCAGTCTGACATATTGCAAGTCCACACTGATTATCCAAGAGTCGTCAGGAAAACAGACCCACAAGTTCTGCTTCTACGCAGTGAAATATTTCAGTCATCAGTGACTCTCTTGTTAGGCATATAAACTTCATATTCACTAGGCTCGTGATGAAAAGGGTGATTGTAAGCTGCTTGTCTACTGTCAGCATCCATGATGTCACAAGAGCCCTAACTTTCCTTAAACCAGACAAGTATGACAAGAACCTAGTGATGGTCCATGTGGGAGTGAATTACCAAAGGCATTCCACCCAGAGGGAAATGCAGAGGCATGATGGAAACATTTTTGCAAGTGATAAAGGCAGGAAAGACACTGGTCTTGAGCACTATCTTGATTTCACCAAAAATGATGCTTAGATACCAAGACAAGATAATTGGCTTTAACAACAGGCCAAGTAGTTAGTGTCATTTTAAGGGAGTCCAGTATGTGTCAGACTGGAATAAGATGGTAGATGAGACTTCATATTTCAAAAAGGATGTCTTATTACACTTCTCAATCCAGGGCTACTGCATACTAGCTAAAGCTTTTGCTACCCCCTATAGTGCCTTTTTAGGCAGAGTTTTCCCAGTGGACATTCCTATATAAACTCAAACCCATTTTAGACAGCATCATGTTAGTATTAATCAGTGCCAGGGGCCTAAAAAATTATGCTAGAATGTGAACCTCTCCTGCAACTGAAGCACATTTATATCTGTGTAGTTACTGAGAAATGGTTTCAGTGCAATGAGAGCAGAAGCTTTATATCAGCATTTAGCACCTACCATGGCTTCACATCCTTGGGCAACTGTGGGGGTGTATTTGCATTTGTCAGCAACATTACTTGCATCGAAATTCCCATTACATTAACTTGGAGCATTTAGAGATGCAAATCACTATTAACAAATCCAGCTATAACTTTATCCGCTAGCTACAGATCCCCATTAATGTTCCCAAATGTCATGAAAATTAACTTTATGCTAATGAGAGGTTAAATGTCAAAGCAAGTATATTCTTGATAGGGGACCTAAACCACCCATGCAATAGCTGCTACACTTACACCTCTAAAAGTGATATCCTTAGCATTTTCTAGATTTGTTTCTAAAAGTGCACTAGAGCAAACTGTAAAACTGCCGATTAAGGCCACCATGCATTTTTCCTCATCCCTGGTTAGATCTGATCATAAAACATTAAGGCTTACTGGTAGCACCCCACCACTTAATGAAATTGTGTATAAAGACTTCTTTAAGGCAAACCTACTTCAACTTGTAGAGGACCTATGCCAAAACCAGCAATCCTCTACAGCCTGAGCCAACTAAGAGTCCTGACATATTTACCTCCTTGTTTTCTAAGCAGCTAAAGAACTGTCTAAAAATGTCTGTACCCATCCACTGAAATAAAATGTTAAACTCAGGAATAAACTTCTCTGGTGCAACTCCCATATTAATAAACTATATAACAAAAGAAGGAAAATAATGGAACGTTGTAAGAAATCATTTCCCTACCTCAAGACCGCACTGAAATGTGCTAGCAATGGGCTTAAGATCACTAACAGAAAAGAAGCAGAGCTCAAAATTAAGGTCACTACGGATACCAAAGGGAACTACTAGTCTTTCTTCAGTGATGTCAGGAAATTAAGGAATAATGTGCAAGAATGCACTGAGCTCATCCAAAATGTTATTATACATTCCAATCCCAAGTATGTAGTCAGTATATTAGCAGTCAGATTTACTATTAACCTTAGCCCACCTACCTACACTGTTGTACCTACTATCCTTGAAAATTGTTTCCCTTGCAATCACATTGGAACAGGTTCTAGAATCCCTGTCAAGGGCTAAAAATTGGTTCCGTGGCACCAGATAATAACAGGATGCATTCTCTTTAGTACCAAATGTGCACTGTCCGAGCTTCTGTTCAGACTCAAACTATCCACAGCATTTATCTCTGATGCCTAGAGAACAGTCACTGTGACTCCACTGCACAAGGATGGCCCCTCTACAGACCCAGGTAATTATAGACCAATCAGCTTCACCAACTAAATAATCAAAGCTAAGGAACGTGTTATGCAGGCACAGGCAACTTTACTAATCTAGATGCCACTCAGTCTGGCTTTTTGAAGGTCAGATTCTGCCTTCTGAACCAAGTAAACATCTTTGAAAAGGTTACAGAGGCTGTAGATGGTGGTCACTCTGTGCACACTGCCTATATTGACCCATCCAAGGCTTTTGATACTATCCCCCATGCTGGTATTATTGAATAGTCATAGATACTTAATGTAAGCTCCTGTGTTGTTCACTGGATTGCAACTTGGCAATCCAATAGATTCCAGCTACTGAAAGTTACTGGTACCCTCTCTGAATGTGAAGTTTTAACTAGTGGAGTACTGCAAGAATTAATACTGGGCCCTTTTCTTTTTGGCAGGTATTTTGCAGACACTCACGTTAATAGCCCTGATGTGTTGGTGACCAAGTTTTCTGATGACTGTAAGCTGGACATTGTCATGTCATCATCCACAGATACTAAACTGCTCCAAAAAGGGCTGTAAGGTGCACGTACATGGTGAACTGAAAACTGTATCAAGCTAAATGACATAGTAATGTTTAGAAAAAAAGCTGTTCCCATCTCATGTGTTACAAGTGGTACATTTTTTCAAACAGATGTTGTCACAAAGAGACCTCGGTACTTATGTAGACACCACTCTGTCATTCTGTCATCATGTTTCCACCATAGTACAGAAATCCTGCTATCTAGCCAAGTTCATTTCCAGGAGAATATCATTAAGATCCAAAGAAGTTACCTTTCCTCTGTATTTTTCCTTTATCAAATCCATCATTGAGTTAATTATGAACTTTGGAATGTACAAATCCAAGCATGTAGCTCAACTGGAAAGTCCCCAGTGATTTTTTATCAAAGAAAATTAAAGGTCTTAAATCCTTCAACTCTCCCAATCGACTAGCAAAGATCCTTACATTCAGTGGGCTGTTAACTGCTGCAAGATGGCCAGTGTCTTGCTTTTCAAGCCATTGAAGACCCAATCTTATTTGACCTCCTATTTCTTCACAAAACAAATGTGACTTCATGAACACTCATACTAGGGACATAATTTTGCATTAACAAATATACAACACTTGCTGAAGGGATAGGTTCCTAACAAAATTTATTCCCAGACTATGAATTAAGATATCACCTCAGGTCAAGCAAAGTACTACTTTGTCTGCCATTAATACTAGTCTTGATGGTTGGATGGGTACATATATTTACACAATGGTTGCCATACGTAATATACAATTATCTTCTTAGCCCAACACAGCACTATCACTGCTGTTCTGTCCTTCCTTGATACCATTAGTCATGCTCACAACTCTGGGAAAATCATATCTACCTTTTACTTAGATCTCTCCAAAGCTTTTTACACTGTCTCACATCTTCTACTCTTATCTCAACTTTCCTCCCTCAATTTCTCTTCTTCCTCCATAGCCTGGTTTACAAGCTATCTCCCCAATAGACAACAAGCTGTTAAATGGAAAAATTCGACCTCATCCTTTCTCAACAATCCCTCAGGCATCCCCAAAGCCCTATTCTATGTCCCTTACTTTTCAATATTTTCATTAATAACTTTCACAAATCCATAGATAATGTTACACTGATCCAGTATGCTGATGATTCCATAATCATCTGTACAGCAAACTCTCCCTCTGAACTCCTTCAATAAACCCAATTAGCCTTCTCCAGTACCGAAACTTGGATGTTAAACAACCATCTCACTCTCAATGCTAGCAAAACAAATATCATGATATTCTCTCCTTCGAGAAATTTCACCATAGACAAAAGCTCCTTTAAAATAAAAAGCCACAATAACCCGAATCGAAATTATACCTCACACCAAACTACTCGTCACCACTGACGAACAATTAAAATTCAATATCCACATACAAAATGATATAAAAAACACCAAAAACTAGATCTGCTGTATAGACAAAATCACTAACTGGTTCTACCAGAAGTACTCTAGCCTCCTCCTTCCTGCTCCCCTCTCTTATGTATGGTGCCTCTCTACTTACTCATCTCCAACTTAGCTTAAAAGCAAACTGGAAGCCTGCTATAACAAAGTCTGTAAATTTGTTACTGGGTCCAAATGTTGCACCCATCATTGCCATTCCCTCCACTCCCTAAACTGGCTTGAGCTTCCTAATTACCTGAAATAAATGCAACTCACAACTACTCACAAACTTATATTCTAACCCTCTATCTGTCCCTCTCTTTCATCTATCTTAACTCCTTACCTCTCCAGTCATACTCTTAGATCTGAAAACCAAAACCTCCTTAAAATATATAAGCTCCTATGCCCTCCTGGCCAATTACTTCTATCACACTCCTTAGCTAAACTATGGAATTGTCTCCCTCCCTCCACTGTACTCACAATCACTTTGATTTCAAATCTCTCCTACATTCTTACCTTACTTCACACTAGGACTGTTCCTGCTCCCTTCCTACCTAAATTACACTGTCGTCTCTTTCAGACATCGCTTCAGTCTCATCTGCTATAACCTCTGATCACTAATATTATTGTTATAACAAACACTAAACTTGTATAAACACTTTATGACTTGGACTTTTAATTATACTCTCTGTATTACTTTTGACTTTATCTTTATTTTAACATTTGTGTTTTTAATATTATACTCCCTGATTTTGTATTTGTATTTTAAATTGTATATTTATGCATTTGTGTTCTGTATATTCCATGTTATGCTCTGTTAACTTCTTTGGGAGCTTTTCTCCCCAGGTCTCCACTGAAATGGGATTTGCTTGGCCCAGTGGACTTCCTTGGTCATCAAACTGGAAATAAATAAATAATTAAATAAATATCATGTGCAACCCTGTTTGATTTGGGAAGTTGGCAGTATTAAGTACTTGTGAAGAGTGACTAGAATTTTAAGTGTGTCTACTTAAAGATGTATATGGTTGTGTTTTTTACTCTCCCTGTAATCACCTGCCTAGTATTGTCCTTTGTTCGTAAGACAATATATCTCCCTGTGGTTGCTTGCCTAGTATTGTTCCTACGTTTATTTGTACCTAAGAATATATGCATGTCCCCTTTAACAGTTCTCAGAAAAACGTTCAGGGAATTATGTTTTGATAGTCATATACACAATGCACTTAAGATAGCCATTCCACATTTATTTAGTTAAATGCAGCTCAGACTTGAAGGTTTCCCTGCCATAGGACTTGATATATATCACCTTAATTTCTCAGTGAATGAAAGACATCAGCTTGCACACAATTGTATAACATTGTTTCTTCAAGTGCATCAGGAATCAGTCTAGTAGTAATGACAGAAACAGTCATTTAAAGCAAATACTCATACCAATGACATTTAAATAAATATAGTTACAAGGAGAAAGTATCATGTACCTCCATGGTTCATAGGTTCATAGGTTGGTACTAGGCTATCAGCCCTAGCCATAACAATTCCCTGGCTATTTCTTCCCACATTATTTACTTTCCTGGACCCCTGTCTACCAGGATGACTGACGTGATCCCTGGAGTGAATTTCCTTTCTCCCATCCAATTGTCAAGGTTCCTCTTGAAGAGGTCCAAAGAGGCACTCAGCTTGACATGTATGGGCAATCTATTCCAGAGTCGAGTCTCTGGGTCAGAACCTATCCCTCCAGCATGTTTTGTTTATTGTGATGATTAGATCCCTGTGTAGCTCTGAGGGATTGGGATTTCTGTAGCATGTCCAACAGCTCTGGGTTTGACATGGCCTTAGAGAAGCCTCTGAGTAGAACAGAGTATAGCTGGGGGACTCAACCAGAAACCCTTCCTTAATTTACTATTCTTACTTTTAAGATACTTCAAAAATAGAAGGAAAATATTAAAACAGTATATGTTCATTCTCCAGTATATCGCTATCAAAAGAAAAATGTAATTTATGCATTTTATTTTTTTGACATTTGTTTAACAGGGAAGTCTGACAGGACAATTTTATCTATTTTCAGTGGAGGCCCAGGGAGAAAACCTTCATATGTAAAAGAAAAGAAAATGCATATACATTGATTAATATATTTATTAATACACATACAAAATGTAGAATATACATATACCATGATTAAAACAAGTTAAATACAGTATGTTTCATTGAAAAATGTTGACATGTTGTAAGTCCAAGTGTTTATTACTCACTCATAAAGCAGAAGTTTGGCCAGCAGAGCAGCAAGTGCAAAGCCAGGAGTCAGAGATAAATTATTTTAGGTTCAGTTTAGATAAATTACTGTTATGTATTGTCCTGAGTGGTACAGACATCTCATTACAGAATTTTGCTACTCAGTGTGAATACAGACTTTGTGATGCAGTGAAACACCTCACGCTAATATGCATCTCTGTAGTTTGTAACAAGAAAAGATATACAAGCAAATGTCATACTTGAGCAGCTAAGTTTGAGAAGAAAATAAACAAGCAACATACCTTCAAGTATAAGAAAGCAAACATAGCCTTATTTTCATGGTCAGCACAATGACTTTTGATGGTGGCATCTTCAGAGTGACAGAAATTCATTTATCATGAGAAATATATATGAATTTATGTATGCATTGCCAAATGAATGAAGATATATTCTGGACATGCACTGTATTCTCAGTTCTGAAGAGAAGTTATATAACTTCCCCAAATAGAAATTGATTCGTGCATGACAGACTGTCACTATGAATGTCTGTAGAACCCTGCAGTCCCTAGCTAAACAAAAATTGTTTACCCATGACAGGTTTTGCCCAATGAGGAAAACAAAAAATGTTTATTTTATTGTGAACTGAGTCTATGGCAGGTTTTATATGAAATTATAGTAATAAGGTAACAAATATGAAAGTGAGAACATGGGTAATGGCTTCATTTTTTTCTGTGAAATAATTAGTTTCAGCTACTTTCACATAAAGATGACCTCAGTAAAATGGGGATTGCCTGATGGTGTACTAACCCGCTGATTGTAAAAAAAAGTCACATACATTGTCCACAGATAGAAGACATGGTGATTTTTTTTTTCAGACACACATTCCCCTTCCTCATCATGCATATTTATTCTCACCTGACAAGGCATGATCAAGTGACATCAGTGGTCTGTTTTATATAGGGTTGCCACCTTTTCAAATGCCCAAAGTGGGACATTTTTGGTACAAACATCAGATTTTGCAGGGCAAAACATACCCACGGCCGGTACAAAGGACAGAACTTCACTTGTTTGCCTAAATAAAAGCTTATTCTTGCAGCATTTTAGTTGCTTATTCTGTTTCTTATAACATTTAGGTGTCTCAGATACAGAATAACTGTTTGATGCAACTATTACATAAAATATAGTAAATATTTTTGTCCTAAAATCTCAGGACATTTGGGATTTTTCCAATTTTTTTGCAGGACACAACTGTCTAAAGAGGGACTGTCCCTCGCAAAGTGGGACAGGTGGTAAGCCTAGTTTTATATATAGAGTAGATTCTCCCCATGTGGGAATAACAACTTTCTGAGAAGGCGTACATCTGATAAACTCTGGCTTCAGTAATGACTTGTTTCAGACAGACAGAGGCATATACACACACACACATACACACACACACACACACACACACACACACACACACACACACACACACACACACACACACACACACACACACACACACACACGCTGCCCTCACAAGCTGCATTACAATTTCCTTGTTTTGTCTCATAGTCTCTCATACTACCCTCAAAAATATCCACTTTCTAAGTAAACATCTGATATGTAACTATAATCATATGAAAAAAAGTTCTGGTCATAGTACTTGTTTTGCCTAACTAAAATCCTGTAAAGAATGCCTGCAAGACACACACACACACACACACACACACACACACACACACACACACACACACACTGGGTTTATCTTAAATGTTTTGATCAGGTAGAGTCACCCATTCGAAAGTAATATATTTCTGTTTGTTTCAGACACATATTCATACAACCACTTAAGCATACATGCACACACATATACCTCCACTTACCCCCATGTATACAGCTCTTGAGAAAACAGATTGCTTGCTTTTACACCTTCTCTCTGTCCATCAAAAATAAGTGTTTGCCGAGTAGGTAAATATATTATGCTCGATTTTGAGTAAGGGAAAACAGGCCCTTGATAAAATTTTAGCTGGTTAATTTTGTTAGCTGATTTATGTGGTTGCGAAATGCCCATTTTCATTGGATGCCTGGGAAGTATGTTTCCCCATTACAGCCAATAAAAATTAGTATAGGAACAATAAAAATAAATAGTATTTTAGTTATGAATCCCAGATATTTCAAAATAATCAGTCTCATTCACCACAAGACTGAAGCTAGAAGCATCCTCCACTAATTTGGTATTTGGAGATTATGTCAAAGCTAAATGACTGAAACTGAGTGATGACCTGGCTCAATTCAACATCGTCGTCAAACTCAATGAACCCACTGCTTATGTAAAATCCTTTACTGCCAGATTCTATGCACAAGTGAATGCATAAATGCAGCTGTCCCACCAAAGTAAATATAGTTCCAAATTAAAAAATAAACCTCTATGATGGAACCAAAATATAAAAAGGCTCTGTAATAAAATAAAAATAACTGATTGTGTGTAAAAATAAATGTAACTCTCGAGATACAAAAAAAAAAAGCTGCTGCTAAATTTAAAAATGAACTCGAGACCCTGATCAAATCAACTGAAGCCAGATTTGAGGTAAAAACTGCCACCCAGATAAAGGACAACCAAACATTTATTTTAACTATGTTAGAAACCTTAGAAACACTGTCCAGCACTGTGAATAGCTAATAGTTAATTATACCACATGCTTAGACCCAGAAATCATAGCCAGTCTGCTAGTGGATAAATCTGATCGTAGAAAATATCACTTATTTGAAATCAACTTCCTCTAAGCAAGGTATTTCTCTTACACTATTAAAATGCAGTCTGGATGGACAGACGGTAAACACAAATTCATCCATACTTTACCAGCCTTGTCCCTCATGGATAGAGGGAAGATGAAAATGTGTTGCTCATCTCTGTGTTATTCATACTTAAAATATAAGGGCTAAAAACATCATGGGAATATATGGCTAGGCTTCTAAAGATCCTCATAGATCAATAGCTTAATAAGTACCTATGAACCTATGAATCTATGAATATATAAACAATACGAAATAAAAAAGTAAGTGGAAAGCTGAAGAATAATTCAAAGTGCCTGTCAGCAAGATGGATGAAATAGTAGTAGTAGTACAGGAGCTATTTTAATACATATGCAGGGATGAATAAATGCTGACATAGACTTCAGATGCAATGAAAATGAGCGGGTAAATATTAACAATGGACTAGGATTTTGCAGGTAAATTGAGAGTAACATTTGTGAAGAGGTTCCTTACAACATGCTGAGTACATTGGATATAATGAGGTTAAATGCTATAGAACCACAGGTAAATTACTAAGATAAACATTTACCAAAGAAAAGAGCTAAAGTCATAAGAGAAGAAGAATAATTCTAGAATGAGTAATTATGCAAAGTTAAGTTATAGAACACCTCAGTTTAAGACAGTGCAAGTACTGAAAAGTGGTATGTGGGAAATGAAGGGAATGGCCATAGGAAAGCCAACTTAACACAAGGTTACAGGATTTTGTGGAAGACAAGGACTCGGAAAGGAAATGGCTATGGTATGGAGAGTGCAGGGGTGGGGACAGAATTAGATTAATGGTTACTAATTGAGGAAAAGGAGTGATGTGATGAAAGTCATGTAACCTGTATTGAATTAGAGCAGAGCCATGACAGGATATCATCTAACTGGAGCAGAAACATTTTTAAATTGGGATTTTGGAAAATTGCAATATCGCATCATTAGTGAGTTTAGGGGATTGTACATGAGAGTTTTGAAGATGAAAAGTGAAATGATGATTGCTATCTATCTATATATATATATATATATATATATATATATATATATATATATATATATAGTCTTTCTGTATTATAATCACAAAAGCTCAAAATAGCGAGTACATCTACATCGACACATAAAGGCCAATGTACAAAATGAGTGAAATACATAATTGGCGAAAATTAAAACCCTGAATGTATTTGCTTGGCCAACAGGGAGATCGTGGGGATGAGGAAATATATCCTTTTCCTCACTGTAGTGCGGTCTTGGAATTGATATATTTAAGTAGGGGGGTGTGTGGGGCCCCCCTGCAAAAGTGTGTTAATTTAAGTTTATTTAGTTAGTTTGAGTTTACCTGCATGGCGCTGTTAGTTGACAAAATATGTTCGGCGTTTTCATTTTTGCCGATTATGTATTTTGCTGTTTTTGTACAGCAACATTTATGTGTCGATGTACATGTATTCGTTGTTTGCAGCTTTTGTTTTTATAATATAGACCCTATATATATATATATATATATATATATATATATATATATATATATATATATATATATATATATATATTTCATGCTTAGATATCCCACAGCTGCTGAAGAAGAATGAATACATATGCATTTCTGTATTTCTGAAGTACTGGAAAAGATAAAGATGCTGATGATTTTAGACAAGGGTGATTCCGACCAAAGGTTACTACAACATGCACTGCATGCTGGACTTAGGCAAGAGCAGTTAGCCAATAAGAAAGAGAAATGGATAGCATGGAATTTTGCAGTAAAAGTGGTCCAGTTAAGTGTATTCATAATGAGACAGCAATGAGTGCTGAAAGCAAAGTTCATGATATATTTAAGCAGTAGCCCTTGACTGCATGTGGGTAATGTTGGTTTTACACACAGTTGGTGTAGTTTGATCACGAGGACAAAGAATTACTTTCTTAAATAATGTCTTTGTATGACAGGGCTGTAGTGTTCCTCCACATGCTTCTACCTTTTCTGATGTACTGCACATGCGTCTAGGACTTGCGTTCCCACACTTGGACAGTACATCATTACAGTGCAGCTGAAGCAACATACTAGATAGAATCTCTGTTGCTGTTTTTTTTTTTTTTTTACTAAGATTTTTATGCCCAAATACAAAGAAAATCTGATATGTTTCTGATTATTTATTTTTGCAGAGCATGATTTTTTTTTTGTATTTTGCTGTCCTGTAAGCATATGCCTATGGAAAAGTCTGGCTGCTTAATGGTACTTCAGCAGCCAAATTTCCTTCTATTGCTATATGCACAGTTTCTAATGAACATGCTTTCTGGGATGTCAAGTCAGTATGCACATTTTAGAACAATACGCTCATAGGTAAGTACTAGGCTAGCTGTCCTTTTGGGCCATTGTAAGCCTAGAGAGTTTCCCAAAGGTGAGAATCAAACCCTGTATATTGTAGCTGTAAGGTAAACACCTTAACCATTATGCCAACTTTCCCATTTGTATAATGATATCTTGAGACAAAAGTAGTTAATTTCCTTAGGTAAGGAGAGAAGTTCTTAAAGAATTTATAGCTAATCATAAAGAAATGTTGGTAACAGATAGTGTGAGGCTGGGAATTCTTGAGTGGAGTAGAAAATAATTTTATTTAATACAAAGACAACATTTTATTAGCATTTTAAAAGGATTTTTGTATTTTGGCAGCAATGTTTGTCTATCTATCAGCAAACTGAGATCATTTTTCTCAAGTAGTGAAACCAGTATATACAGGAAGGCTCATTCCATTTTCAAAGGAGGTCCAAGCAAGTGTAAAAGAATAAAGTCACATTAAATGCAGAATAATAGTCAATAGCTATGTGCATTTTGTTATATAACTAAGTAAAACCTAGACAAGTTAGTCAAAGCAAACACAAAACAAAAATAAGAAGCTGATTAATCTACACAGCTGGAGTCGATGTACCTTTATACATAAAAAAATAATATTTCCCCAGTTAAGATATTATGTCCCATAGGACTTCTTCAGAACTATCTTACAAATAAACTCAACACATTTATATACAATAAGATTCAATTCCTATGACAAAATCTGTTGAGTCACGAACAGCAATTAAACATTTAACTGATTAATTAATATTGGTCTCAATAACTATAAAATCACTGTTGAAAATATTAAATAATTAAAAATCAATACTGTAATATTTATAGATTACTTATAAAAAATCAAACCATCATAATTTAGCAGCATGCAGTTTTAATACCCTAGTTAATGAGACAGTAACATTTAAACTGGGATAGTCGCTTGCATTTAACCTAAATTGCTATAATAATTCCCTATATTCAAACATGTATTCCCAGGGACCACATCTGATTTTAAATAACTTGTTCTAATATCATAAAATAATAAAGTTTGCTAGTGTTACAAACTAAATCATAGATAATAAATGTGTTGCATTTATTTGTATGATAGTTCTAACAAAGTCCTATGGGATAAACATGCTAAACTGAGGAAATAAATGCATTTTGTTACATATTGTGAGTAAAAAGAGAAGATACTAAGCAAAAATGTGGAAGTTTTAAGTTTTACTGTGTGTGTGTGTGTGTGTGTGTGTGTGTGTGTGTGTGTGTGTGTGTGTGTGTGTGTGTGAGATGACTGTGCACTGACCCAGTAATCAAGGAGCCTCAATCCTCAGCACTAACACTAGTGAGGGGCATCCATATTTGGGAAGGATAACAAATACACACACAATAAAGTACAATTTCTCTTAAGAGCACACAGAGATCACAGTCAGTCTGGGGCTGGTTTCTCCCTTTCTCTCCAGATCCCCAATAAGACTCCCCACTGGCACAGCTGTAGTGTACAGGTCTCATCCTAGTGGTCAAGCTAAAACCTCCAGTACTCTCTTTGTCCAAGCAGTGCTTCGTGTCCCTGCCCAAGTAGCTGACACATACACACACTCTTTAAGATATGAGTTATATACAGACACACAGACACTCCTGGGAAAGGCTGGCACAGGTTTTTAAGCTATGCCCTTTCATGCCAGTCTGTAAGGTAGTACCAGCTGCCACCAACCACTAATATCAGCTACTAATAAGACCCTTACCAAAGGGTGCCCAATTTTACTGTGCAGTATTATTATCCAAATAGTAAGTGTGACTGAGTAGCAAGACTATTGGAGTGGCTTGGAAGTATCACTATATACATGCAGTGTACTGTAGAACTTAAATTATCTCTACACAAAACAGCCACGGTTGAAAGTTTTAAAAATATTTAACAATAAATAATAAAAACACAAGACAATACTTCTTGCTATACATTGCTAGTCAAGAGTTCCGACATCACAGGAAAATGCTTAAAATAATACTGTAGAATAGTGCTGACATAAATATTGAAAACAGCTAGACTAAACTTACTTACATTTCCTAAGGGCAATCACAGTTCTAAATAAACTTAGATATAGAGAAAAACAGAGTACTGGTGAGTTGTTGTCAGCTTTAGACAAAATGCAAAATGCTCTCTGTCTGAGGCAGTCTTTTCAATTGATAATACATCACTGCTGACTCATTTTAAATTACATCATTTTGACCCTGGTTCCTAGGCTAACAGAAACTCAGAGTTTAACATACCTTTGATTTTACACCTGGTCAGGAAACCACAAAAATTAAAGACATTATATATGTAAAATCTAGTAATTAACTCTGGTCTCAAAACAATAGAAAGAATCTGCTGGTCCAGACATCACAGCTCTGAGTTTGAGGTCAAACAGTCATACAAGGCTTGACTTATTAGCTTTTTTCCATCAGAGTTGCACTGTTGTTACATTTTTGATGTTCAACATTTAACACAATTTTCTTCCATTTAAGAGAACAAGCCTGTGGCTTATATTAATATTTACAAATGACAGAATTATCTACAAAAGTCTATCTAGCTAGGCTGTCAGCCTTCACAATGTGTCTGTCTGTTTTTTTTTGGGGTGGGGGGTGGGGGTGGATATCATCCTCTACAGTAGAGCACTTTTTTTCCCCCTTAGGGTTGCCCAAATCCATTTTTTTTTTAATTCTCTTTATTAAACATTTTCAGCAATACACAATATAGAAAAACAAACCCTCAAACAAAGTCAAAACAAACATCGAAATAATGGAACTCAACATGAATAACATACGTACAGTAAGAACTATATACACTTATACATTGCCCAACTGAGAATAATCCGGTACAGCAAATTGAAAGGTATTAGTGTATAAAGTGACATACAATCATTTTAGAATATGATCAAATAAGATTCTCCAGACTTCTTTAATTATAGGTTTGTGATTGTTATTGTGGAACAGGTATTTCTGAGCATTTAGGTGTTTAATAGCTAAAGATTTAAAGCCACCCCAGGATAAAGTTTGCCTGTTTTTCCAATTCAAAGAAATATAGTATTTGATTAACATAAATATAGGGATTAGAATCTTATATTTCCACTCGGAGAGACCAGAAGGAGGGATATGTAGAATGGCAAATTTCCACGAAAGGGTAGATTTTTCGGAACCAATTTTTTCGAGTAGGACTCTCAACACACACCATAACTTATATGAACATTTACAGCTCCAAAAGGAGTGTAGGATATCATTGGTTTGGTTGGGGCAAAATTGACAGTTGGAGGAATAATCGGGGAAAATTTTATTAGGCACGACAGGGGTGAGGTATGCGTTATTCATTATCATGAGCTGTGTATAAGCTAGCTTTTTAAGAGGTATATGTTTAGAACTAATCTTTAAGGCCTTAGATATCTGATCTCAATAGAGGGATTGATTTTAGCCAGTAATTGGAAAAAATTGGTTCATTGTGAGATGTAAATATCGTAATAGCTTTGTAGGTATTAGAGATATTTTTTTTCTTCATAAGAAACCGGTTCCATAATGTTTTACAAATTGATATATCCTTATCAGAGACTTTGGGGTGATCCAAAAAAACACTTACAAGTTCTCTAATTTGTCTTAAAATAATCGTATATTTTTTAGGTAAATTGAGGCCCAAATCCATTTTTGCTGCTATGTATAAAGTTGGGTCAAGCATGGATCTGAGGAGGGGTCACTTTGATAGTATCTGAGAACCAAGTCTATATTAAATTGTCGCCCACTTAGGTTGTCGAATGCTTAAACATCAATACCTAAGTCGACAACTTAAAATTGCGAATGGCAGTTTCCACACAGGTAAACAAGTTGTTTGGCTGTTATGGGGATTTTGCCCTGTGTACAATGTAGAGCGATCTTGGAGTCGGTATATTTAGTTAGGGGGTGCGGGGGGCACAGCTCCCCACATAGCGTTTGATTTCTGTTTAAATTTTTTTTTTTTTTTTACTTTGGCCAATGGCATTCTTTCCCTGTGTTCATGATTTTAAGTTGTTGACATTTAGGTGTTGATGTTTAGGTGTTTGACAACCTAAGCAGTTGACGATGTAATATAGACCCCTGAGAACCTTTAGTTTACATATTTCATATGATGGAAAACTTCACTTCAATGTCCATCTAATATGTTTAATGTCAGCAGTGCAGATGTACAAGTGATTTCTGAATCATGCATTAAAAAAAAATTTTGATTGGGATGAGTTTAGAGTTATGCCCAAGTCTTGCAGCCAGTGCTAATGAATGGTTGAAATATTTGAGACTCATTCTTAATGAGTTTAACGTTTGTGGGGTGAGTCAATGATTGCTGAGTTATTGTGCAATAGTAGACACTTGTGGAATTAGCACTTTTACTTGAGGAAAACCCACTGTAACTGATCGTTGAAGTTGTTCTATTTAACAGACTGTGTTGGATTCAGAGGACAGCTACAGAACCATCTGATATGTTTTTTTCTATGCTTATTTCTAAAGGCAATTTACATGGGTATGATATCACTAATGTATGGAAAAGTTACAAGAAATCAATTGTTAGAGCAGCCACAGGTTTATTATCTTTCAGGTTTGAATGAACTGGGTTGATCCTTGTTGGAGAGGCAATGGCTTCCCTGTATTTTGAACAGGTTGATATTGAGAAGGGGCAAATAGGTGTAACTGCAATAGGAAAGAGAGAAATTGTTTATGTATTCCTTTTTTCTAATAACGAAAACAGATTAGTGAGGGTAGATGTTCTTCATGTTTCACTGTTGCAGTCATTACATTTGGGTAATCCTGCTGGCAGGTTGCCCTCAATCGGCCTGAATTCCAAAGTCTTGGGTCCTGCGTCGGCTACTGTTGCCCCTTCCCTGACGTCAGGTGTATAAAAGAAGTGGCCAATGTCATTTTCTTCAGTCTTTCTTGCCATGCGGTGCCCGAAGCGGAAGCAGTTCGCAAGTGCCGGTCAGCCGACTCCTGAGATTTTCATGTTCGAATCTCAGATCTCAAGTCTTCAATAAAGCTAAGTACCCCATTGGGGAAACTTTTTTCTTGCTCCAGACCGATGTCAGTAAACAAGGAAATGCAGGATTTATTGCATGCAGCTGAACAAGTTGGAAAGCATACTTTGCAATGTGGTTTTGATTCTTTGGGTTCTGTAATTAGGAGGTGGTTAAAGGAACAAACTCTGCCTGATCATGTCAAAGTTAAATTATTAGATGCACCTTTACAACATGATACTTTGTTTGGTGTTAAGGCAGAAGAGGTGTTAAAGAAAATGGAGGACAAAGCTAAATCTATGCAAAGTGTCAAAGATTTTTTACAAGTACAGCCACCTAGGTTTAGTAGACACTGGCCTACAAAGAATTGGTCCTTTCTGGTGTCAGACAGACCTCAAAGGGACAGATCCAGATGCCCTAGAGGCAGATCCCAGGCACAAAGTTCATACAGGTCAAAGCAATGGGGGTGCTTCTACCTCCAAAGTTGGAGAAGACAAATCAAAACCATACAGGAAACAGTCCCAATGACTTCCCCCTGCCTGCACCAAGCACTCATCTCCTGGCAGCACCCTTAGGGGGAAAAGGAGCACTTTTTTCTCAAAACTGGCACATTATAACCCAAGAAAAGTGGGTTCTAAATATAGTGTCACAAGGCTACAAGTTCCATTTTCATACCCTGCCAAAGGCAAATGGCTGGCCAGATCTGCCAAAAAATCAATGGGCAGAGGCACAAAAACAAGTCTCATCCCTCATGGACATGGGGGCCGTTCAGCGAGTACCAGAGCAAGAGCAGGGACAAGGATTTTACTCAAGACTGTTCCTGGTACCCAGAAAGGACAAAGCCTGGAGACCAATACTGGACTTATCTATTCTGAACACATTCCTGGATATACCAAAATTCATAATGTTGACTTTGCAGCAGTTTCTGCCCATGCTGGGTAAGAATGCTTGGCTTTTGACTTTAGACCTAAAAGAGGCATACCTGCATGTCCCAATCAGACAATCATGCAGAAGATATCTCAGATTCAAGGCTGGCTCAATGCATCACCAATTCTCTGCAATGCTCTTTGGCTTATCTACTGCACCCAGGGTCTTTAGAAAGTGCCTGGCACTAGTAATTGCATTCTGCAGACAAAGAGGAATACAAATATATCCTTACTTGGATGATTGTCTAATTCAAGCAGAGAACAAGGACATTCTTCTACAACATCTGTCATTTGTGAAAAGACTTCTAACATGCCTAGGGTACACAGTCAACGAAAAGAAATCAAAACTAGTGCCCTCTCAAGAGATAATATTCCTGGGTGCAAGCTTAAATACACCTGCCCAGATGGCCTATCTCATGCCAGACAAACAAAGGCAACTGACTATCTATTTCAAAATTTTGGCAACAAAGGCCCAGTTATCTGCAAGAAAAATTCTGCAGGCTTTGGGCTTCATGACATCCTGCATCCTACTAATTCCATATGCAAGACTGCATATGAGGAAACTTCAATGGTACCTAAAAAGTGTTTGGACTCAACACTGCCACAGTCTGGAAACAATGATTACCCTCATTCCCTGCCTGCAACAGGAGTTTCGATGGTGGGTGAAGGCTTGTCTCCAGAACAAGGGACAGCCATTCACATTACCCCCAGTCTGGCAGACAGTAACTAAGGATGCATCAGATTATGCCTGGGGAGCCCACATGGCAGGAAGATGCATTCAGGGCACATGGTCCTCAAACCATACGCATCTACATATCAATCAAAAAGAGATGCTAGCTGTTTAAAATGCCCTGACAGCCTTCAAGAACCTACTACATCGAGGACAACTACTGATAAAGGCAGACAACACCATGGTTATGTGGTATATAAACAAGCAGGGGGGCACACATTCTTACTCCCTTTGCAGGCTAGCCATGACTTTGTGGAACACAGCATTGACTTACCAAGTACATCTGCAAGCACAATTCCTGCCAGGAAAGGAAAATACTCTGGAAGATGAACTAAGCAGAAACCTCATGGATCCCCACGAGTGGCAGCTGGATCCACAAGTCTTCAGCATGATAACAAGGAAATGGGGATGCCCAGACATAGATCTATTTGCCTCCCCTCACAACTACCAACTAAAAAGATTCTGCACAAGGACTTATCACAGACAAGCATGGAAAGTGGACGTCCTATCTTTCAGCTGGAAAAACCTATCAGTATATGCCTTTCCTCCACTGCCTCTCCTCCCCAAGATACTCCTAAAGGTCAGACAAGAGAAGCCAAAGATGATACTGATTGCCCCAGACTGGCCGCACCAGTACTGGTATCCATTTCTAAGAAACTTGTCTCAATGCCCAACTTGGACCTTACCACAAACGTCCCATCTACTATCCCAGCAAAACAATCAGATCCTGCATAGCCAACTCAGGACTTTAAACCTGGCAGCATGGAGGATAATGTAATCATACAAAACACACCTCTCAGTAAAGCTGTGATGTATGTCATTTTGGAAGCCAGAAGGCCTAGTACTAGAAGATCTTATGCTGGAAAATGGAAGAGATTCTGTGCTTGGAACCAGGCACAAGGAACTGATACAGCTGTACCAAATATCCCTCAGATTTTGCAATACTTAACTGAGATGCTAAATAAAGGTCTATCTTTTTCATCCATTAAAATTCATGCCTCTGCCACCTCGGCTCATTACAATGCAGAGCCACCAATCTTTTCTCATCCTTTACTAAAGCAGTACCTCAGAGGAGCCAAAAATTTAAGGCCTCCAAGGAGATCACCAATACCTGCATGGGACCTCAACTATGTCTTGGAAAAACTCACCCTGCCTCCTTTTGAGCCAGCTACTACTACTGATATAACGTTTTTATCTTGGAAAACAGCTCTACTCCTAGCAATAACTTCTGCAAGATGAGTTTCAGAGCTACAGGCACTTATGGCTGTGGAACCTTTTATCACATTTTATCCAGACAGGGTTTCTCTGAGGACAAACCCAACATTTATGCCTAAGGTGGTGTCCAGTGTGGCTCTTAACCAAACTATTCATCTGCCAACTTTTTATCCAAACCAACAGAACAAGGGGGAGAGTATTCTGCATTCATTGGACATACAGAGACAGCTTAGATTCTACTTGGACAGAGCCAAAGTTTTCAGGAAGACTCAGCAACTACTAGTGGCATATGCTGCAAGATCACAAGGAAAAGCTATCTCAGATCAGACAATTTCAAAGTGGATAGGCCATTGCATTCATTTCTGCTATTCTCACTATGGCAAGCCAGTACCTAAGGGCATTAGGCCACATTCAACCAGAGCTGCAGCCACTTCAGCAGCCTTTCTCAGGGGAGTACCAACAAAAGACATTTTAGAGGCTGCTACTTGGAGTTTAGTGCACACCTTTACAAAGCACTGTCATCTGCCATTTTACTCTAAATCCAGGGCAGGCTTTGCCACTGCAGTTCTGCAGGGCCTCTTAGCCACTTCTAATGCTGTTTAGCTCCAGCCTCCCAACCTTAGCTTTCGGGCTCTACCCAAATGCAATGACTGCAGCACTGAAACACGAAGAATATAGTACAGTTGTGTACACTTACCATAAATGTAGATGTTCGAGTGTATTCACTGTTGCAGTCCACGTTACCCACCCACCATCCCCCTTTTTTCTGCTGGAACTTATCTTTCCTTCTCTGATTTATACAACCTATATGGTGTATTTGCTTGTAGATGAAGGTAAAGTTTATATTGGTGCATGCATTTTTATATATATATAAATTTTGCCTACCCTTTCAGGGGGCACCTGGCATCTGGGGCAAGAAAAACTGAAGAAAATGGCATCGGCCGCTTCTTTTATACCCCTGACGACCTGACATCAGGGAAGGGGTGACAGCAGCCGATGCAGGACCCAAGACTTTGGAATTCAGGCTGACTGAGAGCAACCTGCCAGCAGGATTACCCAAATGTAATGACTGCAACAATGAATACACTCGAACATCTACATTTATGGTAAGTGTACACAATTGTACTTTGCTGTTCTAAAGTAATTAAGAGTAAATGAAGATTCTGCCTTGTGGAGATGCGCTGTTATGACTTTTTTCTTTATTAAGATAACATGGCTCTCCTTATTGGTGTGATTAACTCATATAGTGTGGGATGTCACACTTCTGACAGCCTAGACACATCCTGTCTCAGTGCTTATTTATTGTGATATTTACAGAAATGTGGAAAATGAAACGTATTTGTATAATTTATAATGGAAATACCACTGAATACCTCTCAAGATAGAAAACTTATGGTGCAGTACCAATGAGAGTTTTCTTCAACATCACCTGAAATTTCAGCTGATGCCATGCAGTAGTTTTAAGCCACTTGGTTTTGGAAATATTGATGTGCATATATAAATGTTAGATAGCTTTGTAATTGCTAGCAAACGATTAGAAATCTGCATGGATCATAATACTTTTCTCTTTTTTTCATGGAGTATATCTGGTTTTCTCACATTTATTTTTTAACTGTTAGTAATGGGTGAGCCCATGTGATGTACACTTCATCATTCTCTGTGATGTACACTTCATCATTCTCTATAATGCTTTGTAGTTTATATTTCCAATGCTTCTCAGCAACTTCTGTACTGTAATGTTTGCACTATCCCCAGTGCAACAGTCTTGCCATGTTTCAGTGTACAGGCATCTCTGCCACGAGTGTATCAGACCCAGCAACAAGATGTGTGATTGTCACCATTCATTTTTACAGACCCTATACGTGTCTGTTTCACCCACATCTTCAATGACCTTTGTGAACCAAGGTGTATGTAGTCCACTATTCTGGGCCATTAGTAACCTTTCATCTTCTGGTTCTACTCAACTCTGCATAACATTTCCTGTGTCACCTCCTGATCAGCATGAGGTTATTCCTGTAGATCTGTATACGTGCCACTATATTCATGGCTCTTCATATTGTCCTTTTCAACTTATCCTTTTCATTATATTTTTTCTTTGACATATTCAGCTGCTGCCTGATTTTTGTCTACTTCTGGTTCATCTGTTTCTGGTAGTACCCAAGCATGTACAGAACTAGTGCCCAACAGTATCACACACATTGACCCCACAGAGATAGCAAACCTGCTGGTGGATAGGTTTGACAAAAAATTCACTCCCTTATCCCCTCCTAACTTACACAAACCTTCTCCCAACCCCCCCCCCACCCTACATATCTGAAGAGAAGGCCCTCAAAGCCTTGTTCAAGGCAAAAAAAACAGCCTCTATGGGACCAAACGATATCCCAGGTTGTCTTCTATACAGGCTAAAACATGAACTTGCATCACCACTAAGTAACCTTTTCAGTCATAGCCTAACCACAGGCTTTGTTCCTGTGGAGGGGAGAACAGCAACAGTTATTCTCCTCCACAAAGGTTACCTAGCAACAGACCCGGGTAATTACAGACCCATAAGCCTGACCAGCCTTGTCTGTAAGGCCATGGGATGTATCATTATGGACCTCATAAATAAAGACATTGATGACCTCCAAACCTTGGATCCTACCCATTCTGGCTTTGTGAAAGTCATTTCCTGCCTGTTAAATCTGATGAATTTCTTTTAAAATGTGACAAAGGCCATTGACGAGGGCAAATCTGTGCACGCAGCATAGTTCGACCTGGCAAAGGCTTTCAACACAATCCCACATTCAGGCATTACCAATAAACTTAACAAACTGAATGTAAACCTGTTTGTTTTAAGATGGGTTGCCAACTGGCTCACAAACAGGACACACACTATCAAAGTGGGTGACTCCACAACAACCAGCAGAACTGTTACCAATGGGGTGCCTCAGGGGTCAGTGCTGGGCCCCCTACTATTGTATATACTTCTCAGAAGTTCAGGTCAAAACTAAGGGGTTGTGGCTGACCATGTTTGCAGATGACTGCAAACTAGTTGCAATCATTGAATCCCCAAATTATGTCAATATACTCCAAGAGGGTCTCATGGGCAACAACTGGTATATTAGTCATGGTCTCAATCTGAATGCAAAGAACTACATCATCATTTCGTTTGACACAAGCAGTGTCCATTCACACTATCAAATCAAATCAAATAAGTTGACTGCAACCTGAACTTCAACCACCATGTGCCTACCGCAGTAAGGAAAGGTTTCTACATAGCACACCTGATTAGTAAAGGTACCACCTTGAGAGCAAAGGAAGGTATAACCACCCCCCCTATACTTGGCGTGTATCTGGCCCATAATTGAGTATAATGCCCTCTTTAACATGTACTGTACTAAGCACCTGCAGCAATTAGAGAGACCTCAGAGGTTTTAACAAAGAAAATCAAGTGGCTCCAGCATATGCCTTACATTGACCGACTAAAGTCCCTGTCACTATATTCTGTATCATATAGACTTCTTAGGGGAGACTTATGCCTGGCCAACAGAGCATTCCAAGATCCAAACCTAATAAACTTACTGCACATCTGTAAATCCAACAGGACTAGGACTAACCATACTAGGGACCTAAATATGACTGCTACTTAAACAGGACATGCTAGAGGGTCAGTGACTCCCAGCGGTTGCCATGTCTTTGGAATAGGCTATCAATTCATGTGAAGCAGAGCACCTCTATGATACTGTTTAAGAGGAAACTGGACAGGTAGATGGGGCACCATAAATTCTTACCGGGGATAGAGCCCAGAACCCTCCTGGACAATAGGCAGTCATCAGTAAATGCAATCTTGAGTATTGCCTAGCATTTCTATGGTATTACATTGGGATGAAACAGCTAGCTTAAAATGATCTCCGATAGCCTAGAAATCTCCTACGATCCTATGATTTCCATTCCCACTTGACACCAGAATGCTTTTGCTAAATGAAGGATAGAGGTCATCTTAGACTTCCACTTCACAAGTTTTAAAACTTTCACTATGCTTGCATCTGACGAGGTCAGTAGGTAGGTATGCAGCCCCACAACTGCAGATCTATACATGTAATTACTTTCAAGGAAGCTCATACCGCCTTCAGAGGAAGTAATATATAACCCTAGTATACACTGATTTGTATATATCATTTGATAAGCATGAAGCATTTTTCTTGTTTTACTGTCCAACTGATGCAGTACCTTTTTGGGCCAGTTAATCACCCCAAAACTGTAAAGGTAGAACAAGAAGAGCACCCCGGTTTATAGCGTGGACTTTATTACTACTGCCAGTTCTGTTTTCAGTTTTAGTTTTAGTCTTCTGAAGAGTTCTTTACTGCATTTTATTTTCATTTGTTCATATTTTATTCCTGATCCTTCATCAATTCCAAAATATTTATGCACTCTCTCCAGCTCAAGTTCCATTGTTTTACATACTTGTCCAAGACTGATATTTTCTTGATACTGCAACTTTACTGCTCGTTTGTTTACCAGGAATGTCCGACTGGGTCATGAGGTATCCATTTTCAGTGGAGGCCCGGGGAGAAAAACTCCAGATACATACGGTTAACAGAATGAAAAACTAGACAGATATAATGAAGTCATAACATTCAAGTACAAATATGAAAACAACACATTAGTTTGTCAGAATAAAAACTTAACAGACAGACATAACGTCTTAACATTCAAGCACAAAATTTTAAAAACTACACAATGTATGAATTCCACAAGGTCATCAGCACCTAACTTCGGTGTTCTACACTCCAATAAGATGTTAATTTACTTTTTTTCCTCTCATATATGGTAGATATAATTTTGGTTCTGGGACTTAGTGTAACTTGTTTCATATATAGACACACACACACACACACACACACACACACACACACACACACACACACACACACACACACACACACACACACACCACACACTTATTTCAACAGTTGTTCTTTTTCTGTTTGTACATTGTGGTACAAAGTTTTGATGTTATAATGAGTTGTTGGTTGCTTTTCAGTAAAATTAATTTTATCCATTGATTGCCCAGAAAATGTAAGCCTTTACTTGTGAAAATGCTTCCTGAAATTAATTTTATTAGTTTATTTGCCTGTTGTGTTTATGTTTGTATTTATTTATTGTCTGTAAGTTACAAGTTATCGAGAAACTGACTTGTCTATCACAACTGCTTGAGAAGTCAACCCTGCAAAAAAAAAAGGGTGGGGGGAGAGGTCAAACACTGCACACACACACACACACACACACACACACACACACACACACACACACACACACACACACACACACACACACACACACACACACACACACAAACTTATATGTAACATTTTATGGTTGGATAAGTTTCATATATTTAGCAGTGTTTTAGCTTCAAAGCCATCTAGAATCATTGACTCCAGCAAGTACAGTTTACACACTAGGCCATTATGTCTATCAATATCTAATATTGGTTGGAGGGCAATATCATGGTAAATCATGTATGCCGATATCAACTTATCTCTAGTGTAATGATAATACATAGAGTACAATTGTAGTTTTCTTTATCTGTCTTTGTAACACAAGTTCTCAGTCCATAAGGGTTGAGAGGGTGGCCTAATGGTTAAGGTGTTTGTCTTACAAACACAAAGTGCAGGGTTTGAGTCTCACAAGGGATAATTGGCTAGGCTTAAAATGGCTCGCAAGGACAGTTAGCTTAGTACTAACCTATGAAACTATAATATCCTTTTGGTAAATTTACATTGCACACTTTCCAGTAATTTTGGACCCTTAGTAGAAACACAAAAAGTGGTATCGCACTTAACTATTCAGTGAATATAGGATTTATTTAAAGCAATTAAACTTTCTCTGTCTTTAATAGTTTTTTTTTTTCAAAGTTATCACTAAATGCTTCAAAGCTTGATATCTTGCAGCATTAAGATGTTTACTAAATGAAAATATATTGCTAATTAACCCCCCTGGTCTTTGAAGATGTCCACTTTAAACATATGAAACTTTTAGATATATGGGTACATACCACTCAATCCCTTAAAGCAAGATACTTAGAAAGTTGATAGAATAACTGTGAGTCAAAAAGCTGGACATTCTATGAAAGTCTGTACAGTTCAGAGCTATGATATGGAATGATATTAATATATGGAATGATTCACACTCACTCCTTTACTACCTCCTCAGCATATTCTTATAATATCTGCCGGATGCAATCCTATCTCACCTACTATTCCCTTTGTAGTTCTATTGTGCATTCTCACTCAGGACTCTGTACCTGCTCCTACTCTCATCCTAATTTTCCTACTTGGATCCATGCAATAAATAATCACCTCTCTTAACTCATCTGCAATACCTTAAAGCTTGTATATGTTTTTACATAGTAGATTGGTATATCTACTTAACTCACAATGCTATACGCAAATACTGTTTTACCCTTTGTATGTAAATGCTTTGCCATTATTATGTATTTTTAACTATTTTTATGTACAATATGTGTCTTTTTGTACCTTCAATTGCTGTACTCAGCACTAGACATGTCTATGCTATGTTTTGTTTTGTTCTGTTTTGTATCTATTGGAACTTTTCTCTCCAGGCCTCTGCTGAAAATGGGTATCTATCCAGATGGACTATCCCGGTAAACAAATGTCAAGTAAAATAAATAATAAATAAATAAATAAAATAATAAAATAATAGTAGGCTTACCAAAATACAGTATAGAACATCTGTCAGAGCTCAAGTTCAGACAGTATGGTTTGCCCATGTAGTTACTTCTCTCATATAGTTGTTGATGCCACTCGCATGTTGTTGATTAGAAACAATAAAACCAATTTTGAGGTCATCTGCATACTATACATGAGTGTATAGTTGGAAACACAATATTAAAATGTATAGCACCTAAATACCCCCCCAAAAAAAAAAAAAAAGAAATCAATAAAAAGCATCATACATCAGAGATATAAATGCATCACAGTGTCTTCACAAAATAATAACACGCAAAATAGAGCAAAACAAGAATCAAGACTGTGGCAAAAAATCAAAAAAACATTTTACATTATCTGATTAGGAACAGAATAATATATCCAGCAAGGTAAAAAAAGCTCCTGAAGACAAAAGCCATAAGCTCCACAAACATGAAATGAAGCATTGAAAAGAGAAGTAGACTGTGAGTGAATGACATGATATAAAACAGTTTCCATAGCAATGGAAAGCAGCCATGATATAAAACAGTTTCCATAGCAATGGAAAGCAGCCATTCTGACTGAAAGGTCAAAGTTCATACAGTCAGCCAGTTGTTGTTCGACCTCTGAGTTACATTTCAAGACACAGCACTACATGAAGATAGAAGCATAGTAAAATAGTAATAAAGTATATGTAAAATTTAACACATAGACCTAATTAAATAAAGAAAACAAGGATATCATCACCCAAATCAAATTAAGAAAAATAGTGGGTGTGGAGGAGCATTGCTGCTTACATGTGTGTGTTTTTCAATTCTTGGAAGTTGCCATCAAAATGATTACCCATGTGTATATATTTAGAATGCAACAAGACATATGTGGTGGTGCTAATCTTACATTGAATGAAATCCAGCTTCTATACCTGTACAGGTTTAATGTTCGAATCTGATGTCAGTCACCTGCTGTCTGTGTGTGGTTGGTGGTACATTACAGTCATTGTATGCTATTTGGCACAGCAGAGACTGGCATACTGGTTATGGTGTTTTCTAACAAACACAAGTTGCAGGGTTTGATTCTTACATGGGGTAATTAGCTAGGCTTAAAATGGCCCGGAAGGCAGTTAGCCTGGTATTAATCTAACAACCTATATCATCAAGCAAACCAACTTAAAAATAATTATTTTTTTTCTAGTCTATATCTGTCTGTTTTTTATTAACCAGGTAAAGTAAGGATATTCCAGAAATGTTTTCAGTGGTGGGAACTGGAATACCTAGAAAAAAAAATTAACAGACTGAGGAAAAAAAAAAACATGCAAAACTGCACACAAACCCCAAATGGAGATCAGGATTGAACATAGCACACTGCAGTTTTGAGGCAGGATATTACCCCTAAACTTGTCTGTTGATTTAAAATGATCAGTGTCATTTTTATTTAAACTTAGCTGCCCATATTTCCTGTCTATGCCGGTATATATTGTGTTATAAAGTATCCATTTGCAAAAGACATGTCAAAAATACAGGCATTTTCTCCAAGGACTGCAGCATTCTAACTGTAGGCTAAAGATTGGGGAGTATAGTCAATACGAACACACAGATATGTTACTTACTAAATGTGGTTTCACTGATGTAACTGATGTAAAAATACATATTTGTGAATCAGAAAGCCCACTTTACATGATGAAAGCATAGAATTACAGCAAGACGAAATGCTAAGAAATGCATTTCTTATGATCTTTAAGTCACTACCACAGAAATCCATTTGCATTCTATTTAGTAAGTTTTGCTTATTGTAATTCAAAGTGGTAATGTTACATGAGTTTTGGTCAAAGGTTAATGAACATTCATAGTGCTTTTCCTTGACACTGAGATATTTTTGGAGTCATTTGTTGGGAAAGAATCAGTAGCTACAAATAATTTGCATATTTCTCAGACTAGATTAGTTAATTCTGTGAGCTGATTTATTTGTTTAAGTCTGAAGTGTCTTTTAGAAACCAAACTGCATTGTAAATATGTTTAACTGTCTAACACTGGCATTTCTGCTGTGAAATGTTTCCCATGGATTTGTTTAAAGGGAAGGAGTTTCTATCATTATAATGTTATATTCTACTTATTTGCCTGGTCAGTCAGTCTAGTCATTTGTGACTTCTGTATAAAAATTGTAAGCAAAATAATAATAATAATTATAGCAATAATAATGATATTATAAATAAAAAAGTACAAATAAAAGAAAAAAGTTAGAACTCTTGCTAATCAGCAAATGTAATATCTTATGCAATGGGCCATACACATTTAATACAACATTTTTTTATAAACAGTTTAGCATAGGAAGTATATTTACTTTACTGTTTCCAGTAAAAAAAATAAGGAGAAATCAGAAAAAACTGCTGCACTAATGGCATACAAAATGTGTTAAGCATATGCGGTGGTGGTTTGTACTTATTACACATCACTACTAGTACTGAGTAACTGTCTCACCATTAATGTTACATGCTTCAAAGAAATACTATGTGTGCACTGTCAAGTTAGTACAACTATTTTAAGACAAAGGGGGTCAAAGTCAGTAAACTAATGCCATTCAGGTAATGATCAACATCCTCAGCTGCGATGCCTAATCTCTTCCCATTCTGATCTTGATTGCAGAAATTGTTTAGAATCTCCCCTTTCCATTACTGCTAATCCCTTCACTGCACTATTGTCTATTCATACAGAAACTGGAGTTGATTACAGCTTCCAAGAATGTGTTGGGGAAATACCTCTTTCCCAACTGTCCCATGCTTCCATGTGACATTTAGATTTCTCACCCTATGACAGTCCTGGCAGTGATGTAAATCATCTACCAAGACCTAGATATAAATAAAAGAGGCTGTTGTCTGTCTGATGGCTTGCCTGTTACACCTGCAGATTCTTAGGGTATCGTCTCATAACATACTATGCTACAATCTGCCCCTTCCTTTCTGTGGGAGAGATGCCATGCATGTTGCTGTCGACATGCATTATTAAGTTTCACCTATGTCAATGAGGTGCATTTTTAATTTATTCTAGATCTACACCTTCACAGCAAAGCACTGAATAGCTGGCACAGCACATTAATGCCTTGAGAGAGACTCTGTTAGCTCAACAAAGCCAACATCCCAGGCAAACTGCTATAGGCTTTTGGCCCAGTAGATGCATGCTGGAGAAGGCTTTCACATTTGGTTTTGATTTCCCCCCCTGCATTATTTGCAAAACTGAAGTAAATAGAAATGGCAACCAGAACAAATACTACCAGAGTGATCAGTATTGCATAACAAGTAAAAGTGTGCATTTGAGTTATATAAATAATAAGAACCTATGAACCTATAAATAATACAATAGAAAATGCATACATGTGGAATATGAACTAACAAAAAGCAATACTCTGCTAATTCACAGCAAAATGGGTAAGTCATAATTGTCAAACAGTCTAATCAAATAACTGAATGGAAACAGATGGGAGTTTAAAACCATATTCTGGCTAAATCATAATAAGCAAACGGGATGGACAGCTACCAAAGGACATGCTAAAACTGCATGCAATATGTCTTGATGTGAAATGGAGTCATTAAAAACATAATCCACTTATGCCAAGTCAACACTTTATAGATAATAAAAGTCAAACCTCAGTAGTGGATTGCACAAAAGTGTAGAAATCATGGACTAAAGTAAGTATGACAGACAAATGCTCAGTAGATGTCAATACATTCTTGTTCCATTGACACAAATTGGAAAGAGTGAAATAAGCTAATGTGTAATCTAGTGTTGTTGAACTGGCAGAAGCCCAAGTAGAATGTAGTCAACAAACTGAGCACAGAGTTCTACAGAAGCACAACTGACAGAACCCAGAAAACATGGGGGTGCTTAAACACTGGGCCACCAAGCAGTCTTCCCAAAAACAGATGCAGTTTACTAACTAAAATGGAGTTTGGTGAAAACATAAGGAAATCTTCACATAGTGTATACTCATTCAACAGTCCCCAGAAAAACACGGGGGTACCGGAATGCTAAAATGCTGAAACTGTAGTCCAGGAAGCAGTCCTCCCAGAAACAAATGTGGCAATAAATCAAAATTCTGAAGGCACTCAAAGGTTGCTAAAAGTCAGTATCTTCTAAACGCCAAGTAAAGTATTTACAGTAAGCTGGCAATAAAGACACATTTTCATCTGGAAACACCCAACTGCTTCCATCTTCAAGCATGCTCAGTTCAGCAGTGTCATTCTTTTATAACGCAACTGCTTCCATATTCAGGCATGCTCAGTTCAGCAGTGTCATTGTTTTATAACACAACTGCTTCCATCTTCAAGCATGCTCAGTTCAGCAGTGTCATTCTTTTATAACACAACTGCTTCCATATTCAGGCATGCTCAGTTCAGCAGTGTCATTGTTTTATAACACAACTGCTTCCATCTTCAAGCATGCTCAGTTCAGCAGTGTCATTCTTTTATAACGCAACTGCTTCCATATTCAGGCATGCTCAGTTCAGCAGTGTCATTGTTTTATAACACAACTGCTTCCATCTTCAAGCATGCTCAGTTCAGCAGTGTCATTCTTTTATAACACAACTGCTTCCATCTTCAGGCATGCTCAGTTCAGCAGTGTCATTCTTTTATAACACAACTGGCTATATTTCAGGAATCATATAGACATACTAGTTAGAATCTTTTGTAATTAACATTTCAACATTTTTAGGATGTGAGTGCCTTACATATGATTGTAAGTACTATTTTTAGAGTTCTGACTATAGCTCAGTTGCATATTTAGATATTTTTAATGTCTTTTGCATGCCACACAATGTCATCCCATGAAATAGCAAGACCATGCAAAAGCATTTCTGTTCCATGGACAGAATAGGTCAGCATTGAGTTTTCTGGAATTTACTGAAATAGAGAAATAATTCTGTACTGTTTCCTATAAATCCCATACCAATTTCATTTTTTTTCCGGAAACTTCTCCATATACATCTTCTACTTTTTGTGTTCTGCCAGTTAATTCTTCCCTAAGAGAGATTGCAGATCAGAACATGGTTTTTAACAGGCTTAGCATTCATCTCTTGTATCAAAAACTACGTTATTAGACTTTTGGGCAAAATGCACAGACCAAATATATGGCAAATTATGTTTATCTTTTTTATAAAAAATGGTAACTTATTATTTGTAAGTCCTTTCTACTACTGTATCTGTAATGAACTACAGTAGAACAGTGAGCAAGCATTTTCTTTAAAAGTATTCTTTATTTCTGTATCTTGCATTTCTGTTCTTAGTGTTACCTATACTGTTTTGCATTTTTATTCTAAGCAAATATATCCTGCTACATTAAGTAAACCCAAATGCACTTTTATTTCAGTAACATTTGTAAGAGATAGAGCGCGTGTGATGATTTGTGCTTTGGCAGTACTTGCTATAAGTCATGTGCATTTGTTACAGCTCCCAAAACATACTTTAGTTAGAAATAAATCAATTTGTTTTTCTTATGACATAGCCCAGCATTCTCAGTTATTCTTAAGCCTTTCTATAGGCTGGATTCTTAGTGATATTGGCTGCTGCTCTGAAGATAACCCTGTGCTTCTATTATTAAGATGTAACTTACCGTACAGAGATGGAGCTCATGAAGATGCCAGTGTGGTGGATTCACACAGTACCAAAAGACTAGTAAACAAGAGACAAGCAATCTTACTCCTCATTATACAAAAGTGGGATTACATAAAACTTGTTAATGTACATCATTAGGTATGCCAGTATGAAAAGTAAAGTGTCATAGGTAGTTACTAGGCTCAATGTCCAGAAGACCATTAAGGCCCCTAGCCCAAATTCCAAATTGTCCCAAACCACTGCCTGGTTAATTGACTTGCTTAAAGTCACACAGCAGGTGAGTGAAGGCTAAAGGAATCAAACTCTGTAAGCACAGGAAATATCTTGTTAACAGCTCATTGCCTTAATGCTCTGCGCTAACTGCCAGACTGAAACAAAATTACAGTATAAGGGGTACTGCATAACTGGAGTGTAATGTTTGAGCAGATAAAAAATAATAAGGACAAAAGCAAAAACAGAAGAGCGGCAGAGATAAAACATGAATTTATATACATATATCAGTGGGAAGGGAAAATTAAAGTAGACCTGGCAAACTGAAATAAAATGGCGGTAAATTGTGTAGACTAGAAGAGAAAGGCACAAAAAAATGCCTTTCTTTTGACAAGGGTTGGGAGGGTGGCCTAATGGTTAAGGTGTTTGCCTTACAAGCACAAGGTGCAGGGTTTGAGTCTCACAAGGGATAATTGGCTAGGCTTAAATTGGCTCGCAAGGGCAGTTAGCCTAGTACTGATTTATGAACCTATGAATGTATTAGCTAAATAGCAAAAAAGGAGACACTTTATTAATGGGAATTATCGAGAAATCCTACTCGCACCTTATTAGGCATACCGACATGGAATTAACCAAATGCAAATTGTATCTTGTGCCATGCATTTTGTTGTTTTGTGCGCCAAACCAGAGGTTTGCACACAGTCTCTCTCAGTGCCTAGCAATGACCTGAGGCATGCAGTAATATGTACACCTCCTTGTCCCTTTTACATGTAGATAGACAGCTAGAGAAATAGCTAGACAGAGAGACAAACAGCTGATAGATATAGATCTGTTGTATGTAAATATGGTATAAATATAGATGTCATGACATCTCATTGACATATCATTGCTAGAATCTCCTTGTGTTCTGACTGAGAGTGCTTCTCAAACAATCTGGAAATATAGAGCTGATAAGTATATTTTCTGGCACTTTAACTGTTTCACTTTAACTGTTCAGAGTTCTGCAATGACTTTATTTTTGCTTGACTGAATTATTTATATATTTGCTGGCAGAATTTAGTTTTTTGATCTTGCTGAAACTTTTTTTCTGCCACTCCCACCCTATTGCTGTTGTGTTCTTAAAATTGATGGCTTCTGCAGTTGCCCGCCCCTACTGTAAATTTGATCTGGGACACTCCTCCCATTCCCATCTCTTTAGCTCTTTCTACCTAATACAGAGATCATTTGGGAAGTCCAAACCCCTCAGTCCATTAACCTTGAATTAGCTTCTGTTCCTGCTCTCTCCCTTTTTATTTCATTTAAAAAAAAAAATTATTCACCTGCTTATATTTTCTAATTTGTGTTTCTTCCTACTAGTCTGTTACTTAATCTTGCATTGCTTTTTCCTGCTACTTGCTGCCCTTTCTCTAAAGTGTTCAACTGCATCTTTTCTGTTGCATTTATTACGTTTGTTTAAAGCCTGTCTAAATTAAGTGATATTCTTAAGTGTTATTCTGAGCTCTTAGTTTTGGTTTAAGCACTTGGGCTTTAGGCCTACCCCTTAGCTCTCCCTGGCTTTTTCCCCTCAGATTCTGACAAATATGGATGGACAATTTCCTACAGTTTATTCTGCCAGTCTGGTTGATATGGGCATCCTGAGACAGTGTAGCAACTGCCTCATGTACATGGACAACCATCTACTACTATCACCTAGGAAAACAATTTATGAGAGATGCAATTACTTTAGGAACCTAAAGTCCAAGCTCTCTCCCCCTCAAACCAGTATATCTGGCACTTAAAAGGTTGTCAACACAATCACTACACCTCAAACATCACCCACACCTACACAACACACACCTACATATTTGGAAGTCCTCCACATAAACATGCCCAAACAAAAGAGACCTCTGAGGCAAAAACACACAGTCTCCACAGCCCTCCACACCACATAGCACATATAGTCCACACACCTGTGCCTCACATCCACTAAGGCTTCACCATAAACCCAACAAATTAGTCACATGAGACTCATTGTGAGGCACACATATGTGTATCTCACCAGGCTGGATAAGAAAAAAGTCACGGTTAGTTTTCTGTCAGGTGTCAGAAACCACCATATCATGCACACTCTCAAGTCTCTCAACAATAGGTACTGTTATGACTCTGTCATAGTCCAGATTGGTGTGAATGACTTGAGATGTACCTCTCTGGACTATATGAAGAGAGACATGATTGAGCTCAGTGATTATGTGTCCCAGGAAGGTATGTTCCTAGCCTTAAGCAGCATTCTGCCGTCACCCAGAACAATGCCTCAGTACAAACAGAAAATGATTGGCTTAGCAATTGGCTTAGTTTCTGGTGTCATTCCAGGGGGATCCAGGACTTGACAGCTTGGGAAGATATGATTGAAAGATCACTATGCTTTACCAGAGATGTCCTGCATCTGTCTCACCTGGGCTTCAGGCTTCTGGCAAAGGCTCTTGCCACCCCTACAGTGCCTTTTTTTGGAAAAGTGATGAGGTTAAAACTACCAACATAAAAATTTCAACAAAACACAAATTAAAGTTCATGCTGCTAAACGCTAGGGATCTAAACATGAAACTGCACTCATTGCAAGCATTCTTAGCCCTGGAAAATGCTGACATCTGTGTAGTCACAGAAACCTGGTTCAAAGCTGCAGAGAACACCCCAGCCTTTCCTGGTTACTCATCCTATCATATATTCAGACCCCAAACTGTTAGCAGTAAAGCCAAAGGAGGTGGAGTTTCAATATACATTAAAGACATACACAACTCCAGGCTGGTCAAACAGTATGAAGCACATGAGACACTCCAGGTGCAGTTAACCATTGACAAGACCCCTAATCAAATCATAGCTAGCTACCAGGTCCCAAATCTGACTCAAGATGCCCAATGCACCTGTTTGAATCTGTTGTTGGAATCTATCAAGATTCAATCCTTTACCCTGATCCTGGGTGACTAACTTCCCAAACATAGACTGGAAGAACTACTCATGCCAGAACACAAATGCCCAGAGATTCCTTGATTCTGTCAATCCAAATGCCTTGGAACAGCTAGTCAATACCCCCACAAGTGGTGATAATATCTTGGACTTGGTATTAACCAACATCAGTAACCACTGCAGCATCCCTATAGTATCATCCTCCCTGGTAAGAACCAACCACAAAGCGGTCACTTTCAAAGTCACCATCTCCCCAACCTCCCTCTAGCTAGGATCAGGCATAAAAACTATCTCCAAAACTGATTACAGCATCCTGATGGATGGTATAAACAGCTTCAAAGCCCCCTCCCCCTCTGTAGGAACTGGCACTAATATCCAAAATTACACCAAAGCACTATACATGCATTTATATAGTTGCATGGAATCAGGAATACCTGACAGGACTTAATCATCCTCCACAAGGAAGAGTAAGCCTGTCTGGTGGACATCTGCAATAAAGAAACTCTATAACAAAAGAAAAAAAGTGCTATCCAAGACCAAGAAGGAGAAGGTGCTCAGTTGAAAGCAATGCCTCTTTACCCTGAACAAACAAATAAGAGCACTATTGAAATCCTTCAAAGCAAACTTAGAGTCCAAATTGGCTACCTCTACTAGAGACAGTCATAAGGCCTTCTTCATGTATGTATGCATCTTCAAAGGAAGCACCCAGATCTGTTCAGACCTGGTGGTCAAGGACAACACATATACAAATGCTGTAGATATAACAAACTTATTGGCTGACAGATGCAGTGAAAACTTTACCCCTCTGCCCCCCCATCAGTAAATCAGGACATCCACAGTACCTACCCACTTCCTCTTATATCTAGGGAACAAGTCATCACTGCTCTCTCAAAGGCAAAAAATATAGCCTACATGGGACCCAATAACATCCCAGGCTGCATCCTACGTGAACTCATGCAGGAACTTGCAGCACCATTAGGCACCCTATTCATCCAAAGCCTGAGTACTGGCTTCATCCCAGCTGAGTGGAGGACAACCACTGTCATCCCTTTACACAAAGGTGGTGCGTCCACCAATGTGGGAAATTATAGTCCCATCAGCCTAACTAGCCTGATCTGAAGACCGTGGAAAGGATTATCATGGAACTCATTAACAAGGACATTGGCAAACTCCAAACACTTGATCCCACACAGTTTGGCTTCATCAAGGGGAGGTCATGTCTGCTAAATTTGGTCAATTTTTTTAAGACAGTCATCAAAGCATCAATCCATATGTTACCAGATGGGTAGCAAACTGGCTCACTAATAGAACCCACATAGTCAAAATAGGGAAGCCACCTTAAGCAGTAGACCCTTAACAAGTAGCATACCCCAGGGTTTATTCTTGGGGCCTCTGTTATTTGGGATATACTTTTCTGAGTTCCAGGCCAAAACCAGTGGGCTATGGCTGGCCAAGTTTGCAGATGACTGCAAGCTGGGTGTTGTCATCATTTTCCCTTGTGATGTGGGCATCGTCCAAGAGGGTCTCGCTCAGACAAATGACTGGTACCTGAAACATGGCCATAAGCTGAATACCAAAATACCCTTTGGGGAGAGTGATGTCCCCACAGATTGTCACATTAATAACAACGTCCTAAGCATGCAATTAGTCTTGAGGGATTTGGGCACCTAGTTTGATAGCAACCTGACTTTTGACCACCATGTTGCTTCCATTGTACAGAAAGCCTTCTGCATGGCCCACCTCATAAGTAAGTGTATGTCATCCATGGTCAAGGAGGTCATAATATCACTGTATTCTTCCCTTATAAGGCCCATTATTGAGTACAATGCCCCATTTCAGCATGTACCTCACAAAGCATGTGCAGCGGCTGGAGAAACCACAGGGGTTCCTCACCAGGAGAATCCAGGATCTCAAACATCTACCATATCACGTATTCAGAGTGCCGTAACTTCAACTGACATATGTTCAAACACATATGTCCGAAGTTACGGAACTTCGACTAACTATAGAAAAATAAAAACACAACGGACAAATATAAAAATTGTAGTATGCAGGGGGAAAGCCCCCCCCTGCACCCCCCACGCCCCCCGCTACTTAAATATACCAAAACCGAGATCGCACCACATTGAAGTGAATGGAAACCTCTGCTTATGGAGAGTTCCATTCACATGCTCGAACATTTACAAATTCGAACATATGGTCTCAACCATATGTCGTTCGAAATTGTAAATGTTCAACTATGTGATAGGAACCCCTACCATATACAGATATGCTAAAAGCCATATCCCTCTACTCAGTTTCATACAGACTTCTCAGAGGTGACCTCTGTCTGACATACAAGGTGATCATTGACCCCACCTTGATGGGACTGATGCATATCCACAAGTCAAGTTTCACTCGAGTAACCCGAAAAGGCTTGGCCTCAACCTTGTCTGTGACATCAACAAGACTTGTTGGCAGGACAGATTAGTATCCCAGAGACTCCCCCATCTATGGAATAAACTCCCTCTCCACATCAAGCCTCTTTACCCCTTTTAAATGCAACCTGAATAACTGGATGGGAAACAGAAAATATATCCCTGGGATTCCACCCGTATCCCTGCCAGAAAGGGGCAACAGGTGCTGATTTGTCTAAACATGGGATAAACTCTTGACTAGGCTTATACGGGCTTCAAAGCCAATAGCCTAGTAACCTGCTATGGTCCTGTGTATGTGTACACATCATCACTGGTCATACCTCTCAACCTGAAATAATCAAAAATCTGGACAAAGGCTATGAAAAATAGGTACAAATCTGTACGCAAATTAACATAAAAATTTACATGCATAATTATCTAACCCCGCCCACTTCATTGGAATTGTGGGACACCAAACACATTGGACAAATATTAAGCACAAAATACACACGTGTATCAAACTTCGAACTCTATAAAACTAAAATACAGTTGTCTTTTACAACATTAAAATCAACTGCATTGAATCGAGAGATGATGAAAGCTGACAAACAGCAAACTCCATGTAGAAAATCAAAAAAGACGGGGGGGGGGGTGACAATTTAATTCCAACCAAGCTTGCATTGCACTAGCTAGCCATCAGGTTCATAATTACTAGGTATCTCGTTTAAAGGAGGACATTCTCAGGACTGCAGCATTCACCAGCCACCACTTTTAAAAGTACAACTTCAACAAGTAATACAATTTCTATAATTGTGCAAGCACCACTGGAAATCTGGGGTAAATACATTTATGCCATCTGCTACAAAAACTTTGCTGAATCAGTGATATTCTAGAATGTTATCTTAATATGTAAATCTAGTTTACAATTTATACTTGAAGTTGGAAACAAATTACTGTAAATGAGCCCCCTTGCATTTAAAGATGTTAACTCTGATTTTAGTAAGTAAAAAGAAGCATAGTACTTACTCGAAAGAAACAAAAAGCACATCAGTCAGAAGGTAGAAAGTAGAAGGTTTACAGATTTAACAAAATCTGAAAATCATTGTATAAGAAATAGAAATGTACTGCTAATTCCACTGTGTGGATATAACTGGTCATATGGTTTTTGAGTTGCATGTTTTAACATTTTTTGTACACCACTGTATGTATCATACGATGTTTTATTTTTTCTAGATATATTTAAGGCAACTATTTCCTGAACCACCACTTGCAATACATGAACATCAAGTTATTTATTTGTACTTATGGTTACTGTTTGATTCTGAAAATTAGCTCAGCTGACATGCAGCACTTGGTCAACAGCAGGGTCCTTATATGCCGTAATATTTGAAAATGGCAACAGATACTGAAATATCTTGCATAACCTACTTAAGTTACAACAGAATTAAAAATATGGTTCATAAGACCTGAGGGGGAAAACTGTGTTCTTTTAACTGCATGACATACTGGCTTTGAGGCAGAACTCAGTTTTTATTTGAAATAGTGTTTTTTTTTTCTTTCTGTATATTTCACTTATAAAAATATATATCTTTAAGTATTCAGTTTATTAGCAGACCAGATAATGAGTCATTCCCGATGTGTCATTAAATATGTTTTGCCAAACAGAATCTAAAATGTGTATTTCTATATAACACAACAGTTTTTCAACATTAATTGTAACAGTACTTAATGACTATGAATCAAGCATAAATTGTACAATTTAAATTATACTTCAAAATAATTCCACAGCAATAGTGGTTTCATACTGCAATGCACCTTTTCCAGTAAGAAAAAAAAATACCAAAACAGCACTATAAATATGAGGAAACTTTCATTACATCTCTTCTGGGGCTACAAATGTCACAGTGAAAACAAACCTTCCTAATAAGTATAGTTTATAATTATACTGTAGTGCATGCATTACACTGGGTACTCACAACCAACATTTATTTCTAGGCCTTCTAGTTAGTGTGCAACATGCTCTTTCATTAGTGATTTTATGCATTCTCTCTCTCACTGTTTTAGCTGAAACAAAATGAATTATAAGAATGACATTTGAAAATCGTGCCAGAATAAGTTTAAGAACCAAATTATGAAACTACACCAGTTTATTTACACATAGTACTACAAACATATAGTTTCACTACCCACAATAAGCTATACTAAAATTATGGCCAACAATTACTATTTTCATAAATTAAAGGAAACTGAATTTCTCACATTAAATAAAAATGGGTACCTTCAATGAAACGTAAGCACATTATATCACTTTTCGACTCCCCATATTCTGGAAAAGAAATATAAAACAAAACAGGCAACTAAAATATGCTGTAAAGTAGTACACTTCCACTAATTATGCTGTTTCACTTACACCTGTTACATTAATCATTAATTATTGTCAAAAAGGTATTGCTTGAAACATAATTAAGAAGGTTCCTCAAGCCAGTCTCAGAATAATCCAGCCATTTCCAACAGAAAAGCAGAGCGCAACTACTTGCTACCCTTCTCCCTGACAGTCCTTAAGCCACACCACACCTCAGTTCAACTCCTCCTATGACCTCTTCTAACATTAAAATGATAATATCCCAATATTTGCTGCTTCCATTTTCTACATTGCGAATCTTATAACCAAAATCTGCGATATTAAAAAGAACATTTTTTTTTGACAAACACAGTACATTGCAGGAAATCTCAGAAACGGACACGTGAAGATTAACATTCTTGATTTTTACCTCTAAATCCATCAAAACAGCAGCAAGCATCTTCTGAAACTCCAGCGATGAGCGAGCGTCCATTTTTTCTAAAATAAATAAATAGATCCATCCAGTCCTTGGCTTTGAGCGAGCGATGACGTCTTCTAAAATTAATAGATCCATTCCAGGCCAGTAAAAATAAATCCTTTCCGGCTCTGGTAACTTTGCCGCTCGCAAATGCATTTGAACCAGAGATGGAAATACATGCTACGTATGAGCGCGAGCAAGTCTGACAGGCTGGTGGAGCTGACGTCATCGCGCACGTGATGACGTCAGCTCCCAAAGCGCGAAAATTGAAAAAATTCAAAAAAAAAGTGCAAATAAATCGGAAATGAAGGGGTGCCACTCGGGAATCATGGCACCCCTTTTTTGGACCCAAAACTCTGTAAAAACTGAGTAATTCGGGACAGTTGAGAAGTTTGTCACTGGTACAGACTATTAACATTGTCTGTGCATATCTTGTTGTTCAACCGTATTTTGCTGAGGACATCAATTTTACAGGGCCAGAAGTGATTTCGCTTCTGTTTTTAGCACAGTTACTTATCAGTTTTAGCCCCATAAATGTCTTCCTCATCTGGGCAATGTACTTTGCCCATACCTCTCAACTGTCCAGATTTTTGTCTTATATTTTTGGTCTTTACCTCATAATATTTGTGGTTTTCTGGCAAATCACTTAGGATTGAAGGCGCACTAATTAATGGCAGTTAGTTGAGTCTCAGGCTTCATATCCTTCCGAAAATCCATGCTAACACAAATCCTGCTATTCTAGTAAAGTTTTAAGTTTATAAGAGCAATATTTAAAATGTGTCCCTTTTTTGGGCCTTTGTCCCCACTGTTATTGTAGGTTTTGCCTAGATTTCTTCTGCTAGGAGGTTGAGAGGTATGACTCTGCTCTTCTTCACATATTTGTGAAACACAGATGATGGTGAAGAACATAATTAGTACAGCCACTCCACACCTGGACTCTTTTACATGCCAACTTGTATATTCAGATATTCACAGGTGTAAAAGGACTTTTGTGAATAGTGTAGAACTCTTGCATTTATTTTGTACCACATATTTGCTGTGCACTATTGTAGATTACCTTTGAGACTACCAGCCATACTCTATAGCTGTGTGCTGTTTTTGAATGCACCTGGAACATGCATTAGCTTTGATAATTCTCTTACTCTTATAGGCACACATGTCATGTTTCAGGTACATTCCACATACCCCTATAGTTTTCCTTGTTTGTGGTCAGTGATGGATTATAATAGGGGTGATCTGGCCAGCTCAATGAGGTCCACAGCTTGTAGGGAGCCCATGGCCTGGCAGCAGAATAATTTCATTTTTTTAAATGTTTTGTTATGTTTATCACTTCTAACTCTTTTAGTTCGCTTATGGGCTAAACATAACAATCAGCCTCAGGTTCATTAAAATTAAAAGTTAAATGATACTGCAAATATTTCCTTCGTATAATTTGTTCATGTGCAGCATGGGCCATTGACACTACTTTATTTATTTAAATATTTGTTTCTAAGTAAAGGCATGGTTCTTCACTTAAAAATGAATAAGTACAGTAAATGACACAGGCGATCCTCAGCACAGCATTTCATCTTTGAGATCACTATGCCTGCACCCCTCCCTAAGATGCATATTCTGTGGTCGTGGTGGCAAGCATAACTGACTTCCTCAAAAAACTAAATCAGTAACAAGAAGAGGTTGACTCATATAGTCAATCATATTGCAGTCTCCATAACAGAGCAAAAATATTCTGCCTTGGGGGCGGTAAACTGCAGTCAGAAGACACGAAATACCGTTTCTCAGATGTAGTGTTTTGCAAGGCATGAGCACCCAGTCACTCATTCACTGGCTTGCACACACAGTCTCATTCAGTATGATCATCTCCAAGGTTTCTGTTATTACAACAAAAAGTAAATATGTTGCTCCGAGAATCAAGAGTCTGCTCTGCTTTTGTCTACAAATTGGAAAAAAGAGCCATTTTCAAAATACACTGTTTCAAATTTCTCTGGTTCAAGCACTTGCATTTCAGTAGAAAAATACTCCTAATGTAAAAATACTGAATAAATTTGTATTATTTTCTACTACAGAGGATATATTTTTTTCCTTAGTCTTATGGAGTACATTTGGATGTAGAGTCTAGGCACCAAAAAGCTAAAACATCAAAAAGAGACGTAGTGTTCTGGAAGTACTATCTTACAAAAGGGCTGTTCAGCTGACACTTTGGATGGCCTTGCACCTTGTCAGCAATCTGTAATGGATTCTGTTATACCACTTCAAGGGTAAACCTTTGCTGTCTTGAAGA
>NC_056739.1:1499753150-1499830650 GCF_019279795.1 Protopterus annectens
GCCCCCAGCATTGAGCCCTCTGGCCACCTTCTTACTTTCTCAAGACACACCTGCTACCCACACTGTGTGGGTTCTTTCTTTTAGACAATTTTCAATCCATTTACTACATAGGGATCTGTTTGCAACTATGGCAGCATGGGGGATGGTGTCAAGTGCTTTGGCCAGGTCAAGCTATATTGTGTGGACAGCATGACAATTGTCAGCACCCTTTGTTACCCTTTCAAAGAAGTGAACCGGGTTTGTTAGAAAGGATGTACCATTGACAAAGCCAAACTGCTGTATGTCTAGATTGTTGATACTTTTAATATCATAGTTTATCAGGTCAGTTATAACATATATCATGGTTTTACAGAGAAGACTTTTCAGGCTGATGAGTTTATGATTTCTGGGTCAGTGGTAGGGCCTTGTGGAGTGCATCACCACTGCTGTGCATCAGACCTCAGGGACATATTCAGAAGCTAAACCCATATTAGGTAGTGTGAGGAGTTAAGCAGGTATATTATCAGGATGCATGGAGGAAGTCTTTTAATTTTGAGAGCACCTTCAGAACATGTTCTTTAAGTGATACTTAGTGATCTGAAAGATTAAAAGATAAGTAGGCTTTGCATAATCATATCTGGGGCAAAACTGACACTGAATTTGTTTGCTAGTATGTTGGCAATATCTACTTGATCAGAGTAGGTGGTGCAATAGCATAGGTATGGGAATCACTGCCATTGCCTAGAAAAAGGAGTTTACCTCCATATGCATTAGAAAAATTTGGGGTGTTATTTATCAGTTTCCTAACATAGGTAAAGAAAGATTTGCAATTGTCTATAGCATCAAATGCTAACCTAAGTCTGTGATGCCCCTGCATTGGCCCAGTAATCAAGGAGCCTCAATCCTCACCACTAACACCAGTGAGAGACATGCACATTGGAAGGATGACAAATACACACACAGTAAAGTACAATTTCTCTTAAGAGCACACAGAGATCACAGTCAGTCTGGGGCTGTTTTTCCTCTCTCTCCAGATCCCAAATAAGACTCCCCACTGGCACAGCTATAGGGTTCAGATCACAGCCTGGTAGTCAGGCCAAAACCTCCACACCCTCTGTCCAACCAGTGCTTCATATCCCTGCCCAAGTAGCTGACACACACACACACACACTTTGAGATTTGACTTATATACAAACACACAGGCACTCCTGGTGAAGGCTGGCACAGGTTCTCTAGCTATGCCCTCTTCTGCCCAGACTATACGTTTGTACCACCTGCCACCATCCACCCTTATCAGCTACTCTAAGGCCCTTATAAAGGGTGACCAATTCTACTGTGTAATGTTAGTGTTATCCAAATGGTAAGTGTGTCCAAGACTTTAAGGCTCTTTAAGAGTGGCCTGTACAGTGTTACCAAATACATGTAAGTACTCTAAAAGCTTACATATCTCTAAACAAACCCAGCCACAATTAAAAGGTTTAAATATATTTAATAATAAACAATAACAGAACAAGACAATACTCAGTAACCCAATACAGTGACAGTAAAGTTCAGAATCACAGGAAATACTTCAAAACAACATTGCAGGACAGTCTCACATAAATATAGAAAACATATAGACTAATCTTGCTACATTCCTGTTTATCTCTAAGAGAAATACTATGATCTGAGTCTTACTTACAGAGCAAGGCAAGAAGTGCGGAATTGATGTTTACAGTTCCAAGACAAGATACATAATGCCCAGACTTACTCTCCAAGATAGTTCTTAAATTAATAATACACATTACTTCTGGGTTAGCTAGATGACATCACTATTTGATACTTGCCTCTAGTTCCCAGGCTAAACAGATACCAACAGAATTTAACATGTCTCTATGAAAAATACTTCTCTCTTAGAAGCTGACACTGATCTCTTAGAAGCTTGCCTGAAACTGGAAGTCGTAAAACATTTAACACTTTTACATTTTAAACCTAGTAATTATTTTTGTCTTAAGACAATAGAAAGAAACTTTAGCTATAGACATTCTGTCTTCTAGCTGTAGTAGACACAATTGTAAAACTCTTTACTTATTTTATCAGAGTTTTCAAGTTAACTCTGTATGTCCCAATTTCTACTATGAAAACATATATTTGCACAGGCGTATAGTCCATACACATTTCTGCTCTTTTCCAGCAGGGTGCACTGTGGTTACATTTTTAAAGCTCAGCACATAACATACAGATTACTTACATTTGTAGACAAGCCTATGGATCATGTTAGTATTTACACCGACATAGAATTATTTACAAACTTCTAGCTAGCTGGGCTGGCAGCCTTCACAAGGTTTATGTAAGTTCATGAGTTGTGTTAGTAGATATAATAGTCGTCAAGTTTTTATTCAATTTCCTCATTGTATCCCGCATATGAGGGTCTTTTGATCTTTTATATAATTTAAGGAGTTTTACTTTATTGTAAAGTTTATTTATATTGGCAAACTTTCAGGGCAGTTTGCTATTTAATTTCCCTTTATATTTAAGTCTGGTTGGAACTGACAGTTCCATAGATTTATCTAAGTGGGCATAGATCTTCTATGTGAAGTTACCTGCTATGGCAGTGTTTGGGGTAATGCTGCTATACATGAATTTTTAAACTATATCACAGAATTTTATGAGATTAGTATGTGTACAGTCCTTGAAATCAGGACATTGGTTTCAGGAGATTCAGAGATTTTGAAGGTGAAGATCATCAGTCTATGATCTGACTTAAGGGAATGAGATACCAAGGATATAGTGAAAGACAAATATATATTTGTAAGGAGCATATCAAGAATATTATGTCCTGTAGTAGGTTTGCTAACTATCAGATCATTATTAAGTCTAAGAACTGTTGGTCATATCCTATATTGGAGGTACAGGTGCACCAGTTTATTGAGGGGTAGTTAAATTCCCACAAAATTATAGAGCTTTTGTTTACAGGAAGTTTCTCAGGTACATATAGAAATTTTACATGATTCTCAGCATGCCTAGATGGAGTCCTGTAACATGATTATAAACTGAGAACTGGCTCTGTTCAGTGTGATTTGGAGCTGAATGAGTTCTGTTTGTAGCTATGTCTAGCTGTCTAAAGGTGATGTGGTTCCTAACAAAAATGGAGGCTCCACATAGTTGCCATCAGGTCTGAATCCATGGTAGTTGCAAAACTCAAGTATGGAGAGAGTACAGTCTGAACATTTAAACCCTATTTCAGTAATTACACAGCATGTATGGATTCCAAATGCAGGAGAACGTTGTGGTCAAGCAGCTTTTTGTTAAGACTTCTGTCATTGAGAAAGAGCCACTTTAATGTAAACCTGTTTGAAATTTGATATGTTAGTTATGATAGCATGCCGACTATTTGGACTTTGCCTAAAAATGGTGCTATGGGGACAGCAAAAGCTTTATCTAGAATGCAGAACTCAACTGAAACAAACAGTGCAGCAACCATAAAAGTTCAACTAGAAAAGAAAAAACAGCAAATGCACTTGTGCAAAATTCCGTCTCTGTGTCTTGGAAATTCACCTCTATTCAATGCTCATAACAGTCCACAACACCTTCAATGAAACCAGGTAGAAGTGAATAAAAGTTTATTGTAATGCCAACAAACAAAGAATGGTTAAGCGCTTTCACTTGAATACAACAAGCTTCCTCAGAACAACATATCTTGCATCACAGTTGTTTAAATAACTTTTTTGGCGCCAAAATTCAGTTTGAAATTTTAAAGCTATACACACATCCTATAACCATTGTTCTCTGTTCATAAAATCTTAAATATTTGTATTATTTCTAAAATCAATGTTACATATGATATATATTGAAAAAATGAACAAGTTAAAAAACTGAAAAAATGTTAACAAGGGCATTTACATCTAGATCATATCAAAACATGTTTGAAAAACATATAACAATGTACCTTATAAATAGTTCATTTTAAGGCCAGTAGTGGTTTGACAGATACAGTGTCATTTAAACCTGGTATAGTCGAAGCATCCGTGTGTATTTGCCACCAAAATTCTTTATATAATAATAAATTATTAAAGTCACCTCCTCTGTTATTGGTGTGCACAATGTCCACTATACCAAAATTAAAATAATGTTTGTCACCATGTTGTTTAATATGTTTATACAAAGCATTTTTTTCATCCTTCCTTCTGATGCTATAAAGGTGAGAATATATATGTTTATTTAAACTACTTTGAGTCTTACCTATATAGAATCCTGAACATGTTCTACAGATGGCAATATACACCACCATTTTAGTTGTACAGTTGCCCCCACAGAATTTAATTCTAGTGTGTTTGTAATTATCCAATTTCACACTGTCTCCCTGAAATATGGTGTGACATTGTTTACATGCCCCACATTTTGCAGTTTTCATGTATTCTGTCTTCTTAATAAAGATACCCTTCTCTAAAATGGATTTTATGTTGGCCCCTACCTTGTAAACAAACCTTGGGCATTCACCTAATGTGGGTGCTATATCTTGATCAGCAGATATTATATGCCAGTTATTCATCAGAATCTTCTTGACTTTACCTGAATATATGCCAAATTCCAAAATGCAAGATTTACCAAAACTGCAAGTTTCAGACTTCATATCATGCAATATATCCACAGTAGAAACAGTAACTGTCCTATATTTTTCACCCAACAAAGGCTTGTACTGATTACCCCATTTCCTCACAACATAATTACTTACATTTTCCATGACTTTAACGTCATACTCTCTTTCCTTGAATAAGGACGTTATAGATTTCACCTCATCCAACATGTCCTCATACCGTGAGGTCATCTTAACTGCTCTAATAAGCTGACCCTTATATATATTCGTGAATTGTTTCTTCGGATGGTAGCTAGAATATTCCAAATAACTATTCGAAAAAGTGTTCTTTCTATAAATTTTGGATTTAAACTCATCCCCTGTTTTTGACACAAATGTGTCTAAATAAGCCACACCTACGTGACTACTAGAGGAGGTAAATTTTAAAAAATTACTGCTACTATTAATGTATTGTAAAAATAGTGCTAGCTGTTGTTCTCCACCATCCCAAATCATCAAGGTATCTGACATAATATTTTATGTATGTCATAAAGTGACTATCTAAAATAGTCCTCTCTTCCCATTCAAGCATGACCAAGTTGGCGTATATGGGAGCACAAGCTGCTCCCATAGCTACGCCTTTGGTCTGCTTGTAATATTCTCCCTCATATATAATGTAATTATGCTCGAGAACCAGGGGCATCATATCCGTGAGAAGACAGATGGTGTCCCATTGGATATCTGTATGTTTTCTTATACTCGTAGCAAAAGCTGATAGACCATCTTCTTTGGGTATACAAGAAAATAAGTCTATGACATCAATAGTCACAAATATCAGATCTGAACTAGATATTTAAATAGGATACTGTTTCAGAAAATCCCATGAATCCTTAGCTATATGTGGAATAGTGGCGTATATGTGTTTCAAGTAGGTATCAATAACCTTACCTATATTGAACGTCTTAGACCTACTCCCTGATATAATGGGTCTAAAGGGCGGTACATCTATATTCTTGTGAATTTTAGGAATACCCACTATAGAAGCCAATACAGGATGTTCAACCTTGATATAAGTATAGATGTCATTATTGATCCTGTTATCTAGTAAGTATTCTTCAATACATGTATCTATTTTTCTATACCCTATGTTGATCTCATTCAAGGACAACATGGAATAATTTCCAGAATTGTGTAGTAATTCATGTATCTTACAAGTGTATAAAAAACTGTCATAGATGACTGCGCCCCCCCCCCCTTATCTGGTTTCATGATTCTGATGTTACTAGCACATCTTAATTCCTGTAGTACCCTGCTCTTTTCTTTTGTTAGATTGGAACTAATCTGATGTCCATCGATTTGTCTATCCAACTTGTAAATCTGTTTAGTCACTACTTTATCAAAGATAGAAATGGTGGGGTGCATGGGGGGTATATATGTACTTTTCTTTTTGACTACTGGAATGAACGGCTGTGCATGAGAAATGTCACCCACTGTTTTTTTATCTTTAAATAAAGTAGCCATGTTAAGCTTTCTCACATATCTTTTTATTTCACAAATACAGTCCACTAGATTGAATCTTTTAGCGGGAATAAATTTAATCCCCTTAGATAGTAAATCAGTGTCCAGTATTTAAAATATAGTTAGTGTAGTTGTATATATTAAAGTTCCTATAGGTGTAAGTGACACCATCCTGTAGGATGCCTACATTATTTTTACTGGACTCCCTTATTGTCTCAGTAACAACTGAACCAGAATTTAACGTGGGGTCCTTGGATATGGATGGTAGTGAGAATCTCTTCTGTAACCCCTCATCCACTTTCTCTCCCTCCCCTTGTGTTCTCCGTATAAAAAATCAGAGTTAGCATTTCCATCAGAACTAGATTGTTTGTATGTATTTACAATTCCATTTCTATCTTTGATAAAGTAGTGACTAAACAGATTTACAAGTTGGATAGACAAATTGATGGACATCAGATTAGTTCCAATCTAACAAAAGAAGAGAGCAGGGTACTACAGGAATTAAGATGTGCTAGTAACATCAGAATCATGAAACCAGATAAGGGGGGGGGGGGCGCAGTCATCTATGACAGTTTTTTATACACTTGTAAGATACATGAATTACTACACAATTCTGGAAATTATTCTATGTTGTCCTTGAATGAGATCAACATAGGGTATAGAAAAATAGACACATGTATTGAAGAATACTTACTAGATAACAGGATCAATAATGACATCTATACTTATATCAAGGTTGAACATCCTGTATTAGCTTCTATAGTGGGTATTCCTAAAATTCACAAGAATATAGATGAACCGCCCTTTAGACCCATTATATCAGGGAGTAGGTCTAAGACGTTCAATATAGGTAAGGTTATTGATACCTACTTGAAACACATATATGCCACTATTCCACATATAGCTAAGGATTCATGGGATTTTCTGAAACAGTATCCTATTTACCTATCTAGTTCAGATCTGACATTTGTGACTATTGATGTCATAGACTTATTTTCTTGTATACCCAAAGAAGATGGTCTATCAGCTTTTGCGTATAAGAAAACATACAGATATCCAATGGGACACCATCTGTCTTCTCACAGATATGATGTCCCTGGTTCTCGAGCATAATTACATTATATTTGAGGGAGAATATTACAAGCAGACCAAAGTAGCTATGGGAGCAGCTTGTGCTCCCATATCAACTTGGTCATGCTTGAATGGGAAGAGAGGACTATTTTAGATAGTCACTTTATGACATACATAAAATATTACGTCAGATACCTTGATGATTTATATTTGATTTGGGATGGTGGAGAACAACAGCTAGCACTATTTTTACAATACATTAATAGTAGCAGTAATTTTTTTTAAATTTACCTCCTCTAGTAGTCACGTAGGTGTGGCTTATTTAGACACATTTGTGTCAAAAACAGGGGATGAGTTTAAATCCAAAATTTATATAAAGAACACTTTTTCGAATAGTTATTTGGAATATTCTAGCTACCATCCGAAGAAACAATTCACGAATATATATAAGGGTCAGCTTATTAGAGCAGTTAGGATGACCTCACGGTATGAGGACATGTTGGATGAGGTGAAATTTATAACGTCCTTATTCAAGGAAAGAGGGTATGACGTTAAAGTCATGGAAAATGTAAGTAATTATGTTGTGAGGAAATGGGGTAATCAGTACAAGCCTTTGTTGGGTGAAAAATATAGGACAGTTACTGTTTCTGCTGTGGATATATTGTATGATATGAAGTCTGAAACTTGCAGTTTTGGTAAATCTTGCATTTTGGAATTTGGCATATATTCAGGTAAAGTCAAGAAGATTCTGATGAATAACTGGCATATAATATCTGCTGATCAAGATATAGCACCCACATTAGGTGAATGCCCAAGGTTTGTTTACAAGGTAGGGGCCAACATAAAATCCATTTTAGAGAAGGGTATCTTTATTAAGAAGACAGAATACATGAAAACTGCAAAATGTGGGGCATGTAAACAATGTCACACCATATTTCAGGGAGACAGTGTGAAATTGGATAATTACAAACACACTAGAATTAAATTCTGTGGGGGCAACTGTACAACTGAAATGGTGGTGTATATTGCCATCTGTAGAACATGTTCAGAATTCTATATAGGTAAGACTCAAAGGAGTTTAAATAAACGTATATATTCTCATCTTTATAGCATCAGAAGGAAGGATGAAAAAAATGCTTTGTATAAACATATTAAACAACATGGTGACAAACATTATTTTAATTTTGGTATAGTGGACATTGTGCACACCAATAACAGAGGAGGTGACTTTAATAATTTATTATTATATAAAGAATTTTGGTGGCAAATACACACGGATGCTTTGACTATACCAGGTTTAAATGACACTGTATCTGTCAAGCCGCTACTGGCCTTAAAATGAACTATTTATAAGGTACATTGTTATATGTTTTTCAAACATGTTTTGATATGATCTAGATGTAAATGCCTTTGTTAACATTTTTTCAGTTTTTTAACCTTGTTCATTTTATCAATATATATCATATGTAACATTGATTTTAGAAATAATACGAATATTATTTAAGATTTTATGAACAGAGAACAATGGTTATAGGATGTGTGTATAGCTTTAAAATTTCAAACTGAATTTTGGCGCCAAAAAAGTTATTTAAACAACTGTGATGCAAGATATGTTGTTCTGAGGAAGCTTGTTGTATTCAAGTGAAAGCGCTTAACCATTCTTTGTTTGTTGGCATTACAATAAACTTTTATTCACTTCTACCTGGTTTCATTGAAGGTGTTGTGGACTGTTATGAGCATTGAATAGAGGTGAATTTCCAAGACACAGAGACGGAATTTTGCACACAGTGCATTTGCTGTTTTTTCTTTTCTAGTTGAACTTTTATCTAGAATGCAGAGACCTCCAAATAAAAGGTATAGATCTTTCTTTGCAAAGTAAGTTGGACTGTTAAGCATCTCATCCTATGCTGGCACATACTGGATCTGCCTGGAATCACAGAACGTTTTAAGCCAAATGTTGAAGCCTGTTATCTTTTCTTTGTACCTGGACATCATTCATGGAGAAATGCTGTAAATATGTCACTCAAGACCACAGTCTGGTCTGTATTTGTGACATACATGGTGAGTTCAGGCATGTTTCTGTGCATATTCCTCAGGGTTTTATTTACCAACTCTTTCTACTTCATATGGAAAACCACCATATTATAGTCATACTTGTTATGTGAAAGGATCTTAAGGGCCCTTGATATATCACAGGTCTTGAGAGATGAAAGACAGTTTACTGTCATCCTATCTTTGTTCAGTCAAGTTAAAAGAGAGTCAGTATGCCTGACTAAACAAAGGGTCACCAAGCACTAGAACATTTGTATTTGTGAAATGGCCTGATGCACTGCAGTGATAAGTATACTGAGCTGCAGGTACTCAGAAACCAAAAATATTAATGAAAACCACGAGTTATAAAAATGATCAAATGTTCCCTCAACATAAAATAAAAACATTGAACCAAAGAAAAATGACGTAAACTACGATCCTGCAGGGGGGCAAGTCCCCTGCATTTATCCATGTGGGGTCAAGCCCCACACCACCAACACCACCAAACTTATATATGCCATCTCCACAAAAACACAAACAAGCAAAATATCTCCCAAAACAAATAAATTACTGACAGTGCATACTTATGAACAGTGCTGACGGTGACTTCATTTACAAGCCAGGAATCACAGACTTCAGTTAAGAAAACAGAAAAAACTTATGTTAAACAACTAATAAACAACACTGCATTACATGAAACCACAATATTGCACAGAACCACCATTTGAAATCCCAACTGTTGCCATATTTACATGTCAAAAAAACTGGCACATCGGTGTAAATTACACACCCTTAAGCATTCAGTAGAAATTGTTAGTTAAGCAACAGGCAAATTAGAGAGTAATTCTGAGGTACACTATCTATTTTACATTTTGTTTTCTTAAGCCAAATACTTGTTCAAAGATTCAAATGAACTTTATTGTCATTTAGGACTACACAAGTGCTGCCTAAATGAAATTACAAATGTCAGCTCCTGAGAGAGATGCAGGTGCAAATAATAAAGAAAGAAAAGAAAGCCAACACCCAACATCTCCTGTAGCCTGATGCAAAGCAATTTTATTCCATGACGAAAGGTCGAAAAATGACCAGTATGGTTATACTGGTTTTGGCAAAAGCCTTCTTCAGCAACCACACTTAAAAAAGTGAAAAAATATAAATAACATGGCATTCATATATCCATTATATATAGTCTGATGATGCCCTCTAGTGTACACAGACAATACTACCATATTAATACTAATATGGATAATATAAATATAAACAGTTATTTTCATGTCACAAACATCATTAACTAAGCAAGAAAGAAACACTTATATCACTGCAAATATGCAATGTTTTGTGAGATGCTTTCAAAATTGGTCATTCAACCCAGGTGGGAATAGGGCCCCAATTTAATAATCCACATTTTCTCTTTATTTGTTAACACTTCATGTAGTATATGAGCCTCTTTATTCCTAAACCTGATGTGGTCAATAGCCATAAAGCTAAAGGACCCCGTTGGATGTTTAAGCATGTGTTTAAATAGAGAACTCAAACCCTTCTTGTTTTTAATATAACTTAAGTGTTCCCCAACCCTCATTTTAAAGGGTCGGGATGTTTGTCCCACATAAAATGCCCGTTAACTACATTGGGCTAAATAAATAACCCAACTAGTACTACAATTGGCAAAAAATGAGACATTATATACATGTGGAGAGTTATGGGAAGTGAAACTATTTGACTTTAACACTCCTGGACAGTAAATGCAGTTGCCACATGGATAACAGCCTGATATCAGTTGACCAGTAATTGTCATTTGTTTAGTTGAACTACAAACTTTGTCATAAACCCTTTTGTAATGGCTGAATAAGGACCCCAAAGACCGCCCCTTCCGAAATAGGAACATCGATCTCATTAAGTATCATCTGATCTTAATAAATGCCAATGTCTACGAATAATATTCATAAAACTTTTGGTATTTCTCCCATAAGTTGTAATTAATCTAAGTACCTGTGATTCTTCTGTATCCCAAACCAGATATGACAACAACTGCGATCTATCTTGTTAGTTAGCAAACTGACTGGCCCTGGTGATGTCACCCACTTGATATCTCCTGTTCTTAAACCTAGATGTTAAATCTCGTTGGTAATAGTCATACGTGGAAGAATTTGAACAAATTCTCTTGATCCAGAGAAATTGTGATTTTGGGATATCCGTGATGACATGTTGTGGGTGAAACTTGTAGCATGTAGTAGGGTGTTGAATTGTGGAAACTTCCTAAATACTTCACTCTCCAAAGTGTCCAAATCTGTTCTCCTAATGGACACATCCAAAAAAAGTGATATCTGACCTAGAATAGGTCAACTTAAATTCAACATCCCACATATTGCAAATCAAATATTCCAAAAATTCCAAAAGGAATTCCTCATCTGCTCTCCACACCAACCAACAGTCATCAAGATATCGCCTCCAAATATCCATTTCATTTATATAGATATTGTGACTGGTGTCATAGATCAATTGTTCCTCCACGTACGCCATAAACAGGTCTGCATAAATGGGGGCAAAAGAAGCCCCCATAGCAGTACCTTGAAGTTGCCAAAAACACCTATCTTTGAAATAAAAAATATTATGGGTCAAGATCAATTCTGCCATGCAAATTAGGAGAGTGTTAAAGCCTAGTTTATACATATTATCTCAATCTAACCAATATTGAAGGCCATGAGTACTGCCCAATGGAGGATATTCGTATACAAGGAGGTGACATCTAAAGTACATAGCAGCCAGTCTGGCTCCAATTGCATATTGGATATAATGGAAAGAAACTGGGTTGTATCCTGTATTCTTGCCCGTATCAATGGTAATAAGGGTTTCAAGTATAAAGTAAGAAATTCAGACAAAGGCTCAGTTAAAGAGCCTCTGCCTGAAACAATCGGTCGACGGGGTGGTCTATTGGAATCCTTGTGGATCTTGGGCAAGAAGTAAATATACTGTTTTTTGGGATGGTCAACCTTAAGGTGAAGACAAACATCCTTGGTGATGATACACTCATCTTCTGCTAAATTCAGGAAGTCATCAATATCCTGTTTGAACTTATTAGTTGAATCAACGACCATTTCTTGATAATGAGATTTGTTATATAATTGACGCTTACCCTCTGCTTCATAGTCTACCAAATTTTGAACCACCACTGCTCCACCCTTGTCCGCAGACAAGATAACAATTTCCCTATTCTTAACAAGATTTTCAACACATGATCTTTGCTGTTTATCAAGATTATCCTTCATCATATCTTGTTTATTCAAATGTAAATGTAAATCCTTAAGAACTTCATTCTGAAAACATTTGTACAATGGGTAACATAGGTGGCGTAAATGATGAAGACCTGAAGCAAAAATTTCTAAGTTCAGAAGAACAAACCTTACTCCCCTCAAAATTATGAAAAAATGATTTTAAATTGAGGTTGTGACAAAAAAATAACAATGTCTTGTGCAAAATGATACTCTTGAACAAAAAAACTTGGCACAAAGCTTAAGCCTTTATTTAGCACCTCAAGTTGCTGCTCATCCAATTTAACAGGAGATATATTATGCACATTATTCACATTGATGTCTAAATTTTGGTCATATTTTGAAGAATCTCCCCAAGATCCATAGTATTTTTTCTGCTTCCTGCCCCCTCGTCTCTGAAATTTATGCCTAAAAGGATTCCCCCTTCCAAACTCTGCTCCAAATTGTTCCTCTTGGGAACTGGTGAGACTCTGGTGTGGCCATCCTCCCAAAATCCTTGCCAAGTTTGTCAATACAATTTTTATAACATTGAAGTATCGAAAACTCATCAAATATTTTGCTGGCACCTAAAACATGAGCGACTTGTTCCTCCACTTTCCTCTCATAATAACTGGTCAATATAGTCACAAAGGTCATAGAGACCTGTTGTTGTGCCTTGGACCATTGGGCTAAGAGGCACTCATCTGGTTCAGCAACCATAGGCTGCAACCTTGTTCTTAATCCTCTTGGAACAATTTTACTCCATTGGTATGCCCTAAAAAGTTTGAGGTGCCAAACATTTTTCCTAAAAGTAGTAAGATTTTTGGTCAACTTGGTAAAGGCGGATCTACAATCCTGAATGGGGTCCTGGACTCCAGAACCATTATTAGTATTATCTGACCCCAGGCCAAAAATACCCAAATCATCAGAGTCCAAAGAGAGACCCTTTATAAGAGCTGCCAAATCCATCATTGACCAAAACAAATGATTCACAGCCAAAAAGCCACTATCCACAGTATCAAACTGAAAATATGATTTCTAGACTGTCATATATACTAAAGATCCTGAGTATTGGAAAGTCAATATATAATTCTAATATAATTCTCTTTACCAACCCCAAGCATCAATAATTCGCCCAAATGGGTACAATAATAGCCAATAAACATCACCCCAAACCAGGGGGAAAAAAAGGTTGACCAATCTGAATGGTAATTCAAAGGCTGATTTACTGAAGAACATATTAACAAAGCAAATATAATCTTAATATAATGTTTCCTTGGCCCTTGGTAATCCACTTGGGCAACCTATATTTGCTACGTAACCCAAATGGGCCAAAAGTGAAACCAAATTAAGGACTATAACAATGGATAAACCTAATATAAATTTGGTCAATGGTGTTATGGCAAAAACTCCAAAATGGGTATGCCCTTTGTTCATATATTCATGTCTGGAGTCCAGCACTCCACCCAAATTGGACAACTGTCAAAGACTATTCAGTAATATTGAATCCATCCACTAGATCAAAAATACATTGGTCTGGATGGTTTATTTAATGTTGATCTAACTATTTAAAACCCTTTGGCAAAGATCCTGGATCTAAAGGAATCTATAAGCCGACTACTCTCTTAATAGAGTTAATATAGATTTAAACATGAAAAAATCACCTATTATGGAACTTGCAACCATATACCAATATTTGTTATAAAAAACAAATAGATGATAGGAATCCACTATATATAAACTCTTTCCTTGATACTGGGAAACAACTTATGTTGAACAATAAGAAAAATTGTTATTGACATTGGCATATACAGGTCCAAAAGTTCGGAACATATCACATACTAGTGTCCAATTGTTTACATATAATATATAGACCAAACTTGTATATTATTCTAACTTTTATTTAAATATGCCAGAATACCTTGGAATAAGAGTATACAGACAACCCAAGGTATGCTGACCCTAATAATAAATGCAAATGGTAGAACATGCAAACTTACCTCCAAATCAAAAATGCACTCCAAAAAATAAACAGAACCTGTATTTAAGTGTACAATCACAATATTATCTTATAACATGTATAAAACAATATTCCCAAATGGTTTACTATTGAAATTGCGAACGTCACTTGGGCGACAGTCGGATAGTCGAACGTATAAGGTCATAAACACGGATGTCGAAGACATAATAATCAATCTAGGAACGGTTTTAACATGGGTCGAGGTAGGGAAGATGTTTGTAGTAGGGAATATTACTGAACACCTATCTCAACCCATGTTAAAACCGTTCCTAGATTGATTATTTTGTCTTCGACATCCTTGTTTACGACCTTATACGTTCGACTATCTGACTGTCGCCCAAGTGACGTTCGCAATTTCAATAGTAAACCATCCCAAAGATCTTCCGATGGAGCAGTCTGGCCTTTTGGAAAGAAAATGCCACCAAAGGTTGTCCTACAGTTGAACCGCAACAATTTAGTCACTCAGTAGTTGCAAATAACACTGTCGCTATCATCTGGGCCACTCAGTTCAAAACTGGAGAAATGATGAATGTCAAAGAATGTCAATGTCAATGTCCCGAACCATAATGCAGAGAAAATATAATAATTCCATTTTGAATGTCTAAGTCCACTCACCATAACCAAACTGTAAACAATGTCCCAAGTAAAAAACTAAAGTTGAAAACAAACTGCTGAGAGAGTTCTGCTAAACATCTCGGCCCAAGTACCTCTCATAGGCGAATTAGAAATATGCTATCCGCTAAGCTGCTTGATAAGGAAAAGATGACTAAAATGACGAAAATATAATTTCCAAATTCACAAAAAACACAAAGCCTCCCAATCTTGCAATATATTTTTTGCTGGCAAATAATAAAGATATAGCGGTATCAGAGAATAACGTAAGAAAGAAAATAACGCGTATGACATGCAAGAGGTAGTTCACATTACATAAACACGCTCAATGCCCATCATCAAATTATAAATAATAAATAAAAAATAAATACCCACCACCAAACCTGTTGATTTGCCAAGACCAGACCTGCTAACTTGCTGACAGTTGCAATTAGTAAATGTCTGCACTTGTTCATTGTTGAAACTGTAAAAGTTCAGTGTTGAAGCTATACAAACAAAAAAGCTGGAAGTCAAATCTGTCAATCTCTTAGCACAAGGAAACTGAACAATAAGAAAAATAAATCACAAGTAACTGATAAAGACAACTTGACAGGTAAATAGTGACAAAGCAATTTATAATATAGCCAGTGTTATCTCAAAACAACTATATCTCAAAAAACACACTGTACAGTGGTTATCAGCAATGTCACCCAGAGACCAACTGGTGCAAATCAGAGGAAATACTATCAGAAACTGCAACATGGAGTGCATGGGATGTGGTAGAGTCTTGTGGATAATAAAATATATTTAATTTCATATATAATAATTTGCATAGTGCAAATATTTTATGATGTTTATTCTGTGTGTTATGATAAAGTGAGAGCAGGTGCAAAGTATACTATGTGATCGCTGAAGATGTACAATTTATAAAGAAATACATCACCATTTTATATTAATGTAAAGAAAAAGTATGTCCTAATAGCAATATAAAGACTAAGACATCTGACAGACTTGATTGTGACTAAAACCACATTCAAAGAAAGTTAGTATGGCTCACCTCACATCAGATAAACCTTTCCTGTGTCTGTTTCATGTCAGAAATTAAATACATAGCTCTCTTATTTCTGAGCTCTTAAGCAGACCTGCTGGCCTGTTGACAGCTGCAGTAAGTAAATGTCTGCACTGAAATCAACATCTTTGAGAAAGAGTAATGTGTTTTATAAAAAAGTTTAAAAATGCCCTAGTGAGCCAGCAGACACATTAAGTGGATTAATCTTCTGCACAGTTAAGATTCCAGTCCCATTTCATGTGTTTAGGTGCATCGTTACATAGGTAGGCTGTAAATAGGTCACTGACTTTTGTACGATTCTGAAAGATTATTTCTGAGTGACAGATTTACAAATTCTGAGAATGGACAATATGTCTACTTTGATTCACTGGTACAGGTGGCAAACCTAGTGGTATAATGATCTCAGTAACCTAGTTTCAGTTCCTGAGGCATTTATTTCGTTTTCTCACCTGATTGATAGAGTTTAATTAATGAGCATCTTCGTGTTCTGTATAATTATATTATTACTATGCCCACTGGCGTGTGTTCTAAATTTGTTTAATATACGTATGGCTACTCCTGGTGTTAGTTAACTTAACAATGAGTAATACATCCATTATTGTAAGGTTACAAGTTTCTGTGTAAAGAACATACTTCCAGCAAATTGTGTTTACATGCTGTAAAGGGAGCCTTTCAATCCAAATAGGCTTAGAACAAAAACTTCTTTGATAAAACACGTCTATCCCAAATAAAATCACTACTCCCTCATATTCAAATGGAAATTGCTGCCACAGAGTCTAATCAGAAGTACTCATGTTCATTCATGATGAATGTGATTCTGTATTGTCATATAGAAGACTTATACCTGTCTATGACTTTCAATCTATTTTCATGAAACTGGAGGTCTTCATTACAGCTTCTTGTTTTGTGTTCCTTTGGCATACTGCTTTATATTATATTATACAGTGATAGATTGTTAGCATTCAAAAATGTTTATGCTTATTGGTCAGCCCAACCAGTGAGGCCATTTAAGTCGGGCATATACCATTAAAAAAAAGTCCAGCCACTAAAGTACCATTCAACAGTTAGACTTTTCTGCTGGAATATGTTATGGAGGGACAGTGCCAAAAAAGAAGAAAAATCAGTTAAGTTCTGAAAAGTAAAAGGACAGAAATGTACCCAATTTTCCTTCTTTCTTGCACTGTCCCTTCATAAATTTCAGCAGACTCTTGTACCTATCAACTGTCAAAATCTTCGCAGAGCATTCAGATTTATTTACTGTGCAAGCCTGGGAACCTAATGCATGCTCAGTACATCAAAAATAATGGAAGAATGGCAAACAATGTGGAGGAAAACTATGTCTCTGTTATACAAAGACATTATTTAAGAAAGGTAAGCAATTTCTTCCTTAAATAATGTCACTGTAAAATAGCAGTGACCTACCCATGGGTGTAGGTATATCAGGATTTACTCACCGCTGGCTTTATTTGATCACTCAGGCTTTGCCCTCAAGATCAAACCACACCAACTGTGGGTAAATCTTTAACATATTTAAAGTGCATCAGCTGTGTCAATTTTCCCTTCTCATGTTTGGTGATGGTAGTTATACCTTTGTGGATATTTGTAATTATACAATGATAACTTGTTAATATTCAAAAAAGGTGCATTTGATGGCCAGCCCAACAAGTGTGCGCACTGTAAATCAAGCTTCACACTCATGATCAAACCATGACAACTGTGGGTAAATCTTCAATGTACCAATGCCCACTCATTGGTTATTGCTTAAATATTTGCATTTGTGCATACATACAAATACGCACACACACACACACACACACACACACACACACACACACACACACACAAGCACACACACATATATGTATATATACCAGTATATGTACATAATATCTATAAGATGGTGTTACAAAATATTCAGCTGTGACAAGGACAAATCACAAAACAATAATCATTTCAGATTGAATCTAAAAGGGTCAAAACATGGCACCTAGTGAAAGTCATTTTTTTCAAGGGGGTCCCCATACTTCTTGTTATTTATATAGACCAACTCCAAGATCACACACCAGTGGAATAAGGGCAAATTCCGTTACCCTGCTATACCATGATCTCATATAAAAAGCTGCTGGCAAAATTGCCATTCACAAGAAAGTTCATTCATATGAGTATCTGCCTTTTTTTTTACATCACTAAAAAGCATTCTTTCATGTGACTTTTTGTTCTTCTGGATGGCAACCATCTATGAATATGTGTGTGTGTGTGTGTGTGTAATCTGGGGGAAGTGCAGGGGGCTTGCTCCCTGCAAAAAAAACATTTTTTTGTGTTTCCTTGTTTTTCAGCTGTCCAGTTTCAGCATGGAATTTGTGATCCAAAACAATTATTTCATTTCACGTAGATAATATGTAAAAAAGAACACTATCCTTCTTCCTTTATTGCAATATGTTTTTTTTTGGGTGGGGTTGTTTTTTTTCAAGGTTTTCCTCTCCCTTTTGTTCTTCTTGTTTTTTATGTTTATTTTGGACTTTGTATACTTTGTTATTACTAGCTTTCCTTATGATGATGATTGCATTTGTATATTTAAAAAAAAATAAGGGTACACTCTGACTTTATATACAGCCTATAGAAGGCAGATAAAAGGATTAAGCAATAGTGAAAGTTCTTTTAGATAGTGCGTTTGGTGCTTTGGTAAAGTATAGACACAGTATACCCAGGATCAGCACTACATAACAACTTCCTGATTCCAACAGATCACATACCCAACAATTCTTCAAATTCTTAGTCAAAATAAATTGAGCTTTAATACCCCATTCTCCTTCAGAGTCCATATAAAATGGTATCAGTAATAACATTAAAACCAACCCCATCAGAATAAAACTAAAGTATTATCCTTAGTAAACACTTTCAAATTCGAACAAACAGTATGAGGTGCAAAAAAAAAAAAAAAAAAAATTAGGCCAGCATTAGGTCCATAAATAGTTCCTAGAATCAAATGACCATTAGCTATGCTGACTGTAACTAGGTCTTGTTTATCCTTACTTACTCTGAAGTAATGGCTTTCTATCCTAGCATGTCATTCATAAATATTGCCAACCTGCTCTTCAAAAGTTTAGACAGACTACATAATCCTGGTTTACACAGAAAATCATTTATGCACTTAAAATAAATTTTAGCACTGTCTAATAGCTGAACAAAGAACATATCAGACTTTTTGGATTGCACATAATTGGTTGCATTCTGTTTTATTTTTGGATTTAATTGTCTGTTATTAGTGGTGATTGAATTTAAAGACAGCATAAACAGTGCAAAAATCAAAACTTAAACAGGACTAAAAGCTTAGTATTTAAACTTTCTGAAATGAGATTTTGCAACAAGTCAATTTGTCCAGGGACATCTTCAGAAGGGGGTTAGATAAATATATTAGTGGGAGTTAAGAGGGTGAGGGGATGAAAGGGTTAAATGGAAGGGAGGGATGACTGAGAGGAAATGAGGTAAGAATGGGGAAGGGCTTAAGGGGTTTAGGCAAGTGTAACAGGGGAAGGAATCACATTTTGGCATGAACTTTCTACGTTGGAGGTTTGTATCCAAGACGACCTATGGGTCATTGGTGTCAGGTAGGCCTTGGTTGGTGGTGTTGGACAGGTGGAGATGAGTACTGTTTGGAATTTTTTTTTCTGCCCCCTCCCAATACAAATGCCTACAAGCCAACAATATATGACAGGTACCCAGTCTGCAGGTGTCTTGGGGAGATCAGTGGGGTAGGTGCATTCCTTAGGAGATTATTGGCAGTTGTTAGATCTATGTACAGGCAGTGGTGGTACATGAGACTGATCAGGGTGGAGGAGAATCCAGGCATGTTCACCTCATGGTGTGATTGGGGAGGAGTGAGGCAGGATGGCTTAGATTGTGTGAGGGCTTGGTTCTGGAGCGTGCCTCCCGATTGTACAGCTTTTCACCATATCTCTGAGTGAGAGGTTGAGTGGCAGCTGATGAACATGTCTGGCAGGTTGTAGGACCAGAGTGTGGATCGGTGCTCAAGGAGTGTGAGCCTGCTGATGGAGTTTTTGTGTTTATATGTCTTGGTTTGAGTTGCATGTTAGTGCAGAATCCATTGTTCTACCAGCTTGCTAAGTGTATGGAATATACTTACAATTGTTTGCTCCAGATGTTGCCTCGTATTTGCAACAGCTTTCATGGCATGATTTGGGTTGGGAGCTGTTCCTCACTGTTCACGCTACTGTGACAGGCATTGAGATTCCTGCTGTGGGCATGGGGTATAGCAGAGTGTGGATTATTGGTCATCATGGTGTAGGTTGGTAGAAAAAAAAATGAAAAAGTGGTCCTTTGCGTTCGTTATCAGGCCTGTTTTGTTACAGTCCCTTTTTTGCATCAGGACAGCTCCATCTGCTCTGCTGCTATGGGGAGTTACGGAACTGTTAATAAATAAGGAAAAAAGAAAAAAAAAAGAGCACCAGGGTATAGCTTTTATTTCTTGTGGGGTTATATTATTTTGTGGTCAATTATTGAGTGAAGTTCATGACAGAGGCTGTGCAGGAGAGAAAGAGCAGGGTGGTTTGTGTAATTTAACTTTTTGACAAGATGGAAGACTTTTGCAGGCAAAGGAGCCCTGCAAGCATTGGATGTTCACGCATGCGAGATGTGGCAGGGTTGGCCAGGGGGAGGTAGGTGAGAATAGTTACATTTATCTGTATAAACTGCCTCATATTAGTGGGTGTTACTCATCAGATTTGTGATATTCTGTCAAATCACGGGAATGGTCAGAAGATCGAAGGCACTCGATAGTGACATTTGTTTTCAGATGGTATAGTCATCAAGAAACTGCATGCTGAGACAAATCTGGTATTCTAGCATCTTTCTACATTTATAAGAGCAATATTTTCACCTGTCCTATCTTTGGTCTTGTTTCCCATAGCATAGTACTGCAACAGCGGCCTAGACCGGGTTCTGTCAGACTTTGGAGGAATTCCTCAGTCCCAACTTTATTGAGGGAGATTTACTATCAGTCTTGGGGGGGGGGGGTATTGAACTTGCTGGTTTATTAATTTGGCCTTGTCAATTCATCGTGGACTTGTGGTTTCTGACATCACTGGCATGATCGGAGGAAGTATCTTCCTATTGCAATACATTCCAAGTAAAAAATATATATATGTTAATACAACCTAGTTATGCTAGTATATGCTGGTGTGTTCTTGGGGCTGTCTGGTTTTGTGCTCGTACAATTAGGTACTAAAGCAAGCATCTCATGCTCAGTTACCCTTTGAGAATGACGTACTGCCCTCATTAAAACTGGTTGCTCATCTAACAATTCCGGGACAAAAGATGAGCTGGGTTTCAGTGATATCAGTCTGGATTCAGTACAATTAAGTTTGCTGTTTAGATATAATTAAAAATAGTCTACGCATTTAAGTAGAGAACCATACTCAGTAAACATTTACTTTATTAATTATAAATGGCATAGAATAGCTTTTATTGTTGCCCACAGCACTGCAGAAAAGCACTAGGGTGAATTGTAATATATTATGCATGGAGGGCAGCTGTATTGTAATTGAGACAAATTAGCATATCTGTATACTGTGATGTCTGTCTTTGTCCCTCTCTGCCAGTGGCATTGGGACATTATGATAACTGTTTCATGATGTTCTGTTTGGATTTCTTGCACTGAAGGGTGGAGACATAATCTGGCTTGCTTGAACTACTTGGCAAATCAATTAGGGTTGAACTAGAAGGGTATTGACTATGCTTTGCGACAGTACAGATTTTCACAGAATGCCCAGATTTGGCTCATATTTTGTTCAGTTTTGCATACATTGTGTTTTTTTTTCTGGCAGATTAGTGGCAAACCATTGCAGACTGAAATTAGAAAATGATAGACATTTGAGTTTCAGACTTCATACCCTTCAGGAATTCAAGTTAATGCAAAACCTGTTATGCTGTTGATTTTGAATTGGTAAAAGCAATATAAAATTGTTCCCATTTTGATCCTATCTTAGTTCTTGGGAGGCCTTTGTCACACTTTTATTTATCCAGTTGTACAGAATTTTTTTTTCTCTCTTCTCGCTGACAGAGGTATGCCCCGAGGATATGGTATTGTTCATATCTGTAGGTGTTGGTGTTCTCTTTGGCTTTGCTTTCCAGAGTGCTGACCAATGCAAATTGGGGAATGTTTTGAAAGCAAGGATGAGCAGTTCTCACTAGGCGAGGGAAGAAGGGGAAAGGAAGTGGGAAGATAAATGAATAAAGAATGACAGAGGGGAGACTGATGGAGATTTCGATCCATGAGAGTCTGATTTTGCAGGAAGTCTAACTGGCAGTGCTACCCATGGCCACTTCATGTGCCTTGCCTGAGCTCGGTGCCCAAATAAGTGCCCCAGTATGTGGTGTATTGAGTAATGATGAACCACTGATTAAGGGTCAGTTGTGTCTTTACAATTGGGACCGAGTTTATTCACTAATGACTGTACAGACTACTAGCAGTAGGGAAGCCTTTACAGTGGTGGGGAGTCAGTAAGTGGTGTGTGTGTGTGTGTGTGTGTGTGTGTGTGTGTGTGTGTGTGTGTGTGTGTGTGTGTGTGTGTGTGTTGGTACCTGCGCCCGTGGTACAAACACATGGTAGGTGGTCTGGCAAATTAGCATGTCATGTGTTGGGTCACAGTGCTTCTGTGGCAGGGACATTCCATTGATGGGGGCATTTGATGACATGCTTCATTAAGTGTCAATGAAGCTAATGGGATTAGTTGGATACATGATTGAACGGATGATTGGGGGGTATGTTTCATTGAGAATGCAGATTGGTTGGGAGGGTTGCTTGCCAGGCATTTCAGTTATCCTTCAGGAGAGGTTACCTGCAGACTCGGGGAGGATGCCAGAATCCATATGGTGATCCATGGCTTAGGTGGTTAAATGTGATTATTACTAGCATATGCCTTTTTGTAATATTTATCATGGATATCAGTTAGAAATTTAACATGGAATATGTGAAAGACTCTTGAGGTGGAACTTTGCAGTGTTTGAACTTTTATGACCAAAGGAGTTTCATTTCACTGTGGTGTTCGTGTTGCTGTTACATACTTGGTGACATAAAAATAAGGACATGGGAAGGTAACAAGGTTGCACTCTCTTACAGATGGAGGTGTTTTTTTCTTAATCTTTTAATTTGGGTAAGAGTGATTGTGTAAGGACATTTTTATAGGGCTTACTTACAGAAATGTATCAAAGACTTAGGTGACTCGGGCATCTGATGGGACTTTGGAAAGGAAATTTCAATTTTGTTGCATACACTGGGTGGAAAATAGGGTTACAGCTATGCATGTGGGTGGCAATTGCCCTTGTATGGTTTCAAATGGCATTGGGTTAATGTTTTGGTGTTGACTTTGGCATGTAATGTTCTGGGACTCCTTATGATATTATTACTGGTAATTAGAGTAGATGAGAGTTACTTAAGGTACAGATGTTATACAAAATTATGGTTATTTTAGTACTGGAGAAGGTCATTGGATTATTTTAGCCATTTAGCCAACTGGTGGATTTAGGTAATTATATGACAGGGTGTTGGGTTGATGATAGGGATCCATTTGGGTTAAGGATGGATGTGGTACACAGTATGATGTGTGGCTTAGTCTTCCTTTTATGGGTGGTTAGTTCCGAACATTTTGGTAAGAGGGAGGGAGAACAGCCTGGTCAAGCTGCTGGGTGGAGAAGAGGGACAGGCTTGCCCTCTTCTGTTCCCCTCTGGTGTTTGGAAGTTCATTTCAATGAGCTGGGAAAGAAAAGTGAGCAGTTGGAGGCTGCTTGATAATACGCGAGTGGAGGTAAGGATGCTGCTTATTTGTTTGGAGGTGTAATTCAGTAAATGGTATATGAAGTGAGTTGTTGGATGCTGCTTCATATGTAACGTAAGTGAGTGGAAGTATGGACGCTGCTTATAGGGTCAGAATGAGTTAAGTCACGCTGTCCTGATGAACATTATATGGATGTTTATGCTGTGATTAAAATCAGTTGTAAATAATAAATATTGGTTGTCAAACTATGTTACGGAAATGTAATAAAGGTCATCAAACGTCATTTGGTGTGATGTGTTTATTGAAGCGGACAGGGACAAAACATATTACACAAGTCTGTGAGACCAATGAGATGAAATAGCTTTGGTTAAGTCTTCTATATGTTGGGAAACTGGGTGGATATGTACAAGAAACAAATATCTGCAGACTAATATTAGACTGAATATTGCAATGAATAACAATTATAATCTGGGGTCTAAAATAGAAGTTAATGTAATTAGAGATACCAATATTTTTTTATGACTGATCACCTGGCACATACTCTGTTGCACAGACAGGATGTCACAGATATTCAGTTGTGGGGGCTGTACCTTTACCCTGGGTATAAAAATCATATTGTGATATACTTTCATGCCTTTTTTCTCTCAGTTTTTGTGTTTGCTGCTTGCTCAGTAAATTTGTTTCTTGGGGAGAGCTACAACAAATATGTTTTTGCTTGTTTGTTTTGCTTTGTTTGTTTGCATGTTTTATGTTAAGTGCTAATTGTTAGAAGTAAACATTGCTTTCTTTTTAATTTTGCAATTACTATTAAGCTTTATGTTGTAATGGATATTACAGCTGGTATAAAAACTTGTTCTAGGTGAATGTCACTGTTAAAGTGACACACTGACTCCATGTGCAAAAATAGGAACAAGGGGTTATGGATGGATGGATGGTATTTTCCTTGTATAGGTCTGATGTTTTTTTTAATTGAATCTGCTTCTGTTCTTTAGATATTTACTCTGTACTGGTTAGGGTAAGAGGCCATTAATTTTTTGTTTTGTTTTGTTTTTGCAGCAGTTTTAGTAACATTCTGAAGCTTATGTAATGAATAAAAAAATGTAGGCAGAATTCAAAATCTCATAAGATAGTGAACAATCCTGTACCTAGCAGGATTTTTCATTAGACTATGAGGGAGCAATTAAAAGACTTCTGTAACGTTTGGATCATCGGGGAGTAATTAAAAGACTGCTGTAATGCTTCAGTGATAAGAAGGCTCTGATATGTAGGGCTACTGATACCTCACTAGAGAAAGTCTCATGCTAGGTGGTGCAATATAGGGGTGAATCTAATGAAAAATTGCCATGTAAACTTTCCTAGATCACTTCATCAGGATCTGAAAATCTGAATAGTGCAGCAGAGCAATTCAAAGACAAGCTGTACCATGCTGTTTGGGAAGTGGTGCACACTAAATGTACTTTGTCTTCTGAGAGTGTACACCCATCATTGTGAATGGCAGGAGTTAGACTGTTAGCATCACAGAAGATAAGTCATGTGTGTATGTACATATGTATTTAATGTCTTGCAAAGAGCTATCTTAGTGTCAGACTGTGTGTGTGTGTGTGTGTGTGTGTGTGTGTGTGTGTGTGTGTGTGTGTGTGTGTGTGTGTGTGTGGCCTTGCCTTTAGAGCTATCTCAGTGTCTTCAGTTTATGTGTTTGCAGGTAACAATGCCACATTGTCACATGGGATGATAAGGAGACTGCCAATGTGGTTACTTCTAACTTCACTCTGTTATTCAGAGATATGCTAATGTGCCTCTAATAAGCTTTTCTTTTGCCCAACTCTTACATGTCTTAGAATCTGGTTTTTCACCACAGTCCTGCAGGAGCTCACCAGTGATGCACTAATAGTGCTATGGTGATAATTTCTTTGACTCTCATCATTTGTGTAATTAACCTGCATTCATGTGGCAATGTTTGTTTATTAATGGCAATGTTAATTTAGAGGCAACACTTAATTTTGGTCTGAGTTTTTCCCTACAGAGATAGTAGGTTTATGTGAAAACATATTATTTTAGCACATGTTTCTATGCAATAAAGTGCTGACTGATCCAACTCTCTGAATTTTAAAGTCATTGTACAAGGTATCTTATTTTATTTATTTATTTATTTTATTTATTTTATTTTACATTTCTTAACCGGGATGGTCCGACTGGATGTATGCCCATTTTCAGCGGAGGCCCGGGGAGAAAAGCTCCAAGGTACATGTACACATTACAATTATTAGAACTATTAGTGAATATCAGTTACACACAGGTTACAGGCAGAGCAATACAAACAATCACATGACACTTGTGACTTAAAAGCCATTGCGAGTATGTATATACAGGTACTAACAACTTATTACCTTCAAGAATAAAATACATTGAGTAGCATTAGACACGGTTTACCCTTCATGATATGGAGAGGGGTGGCCAAAGAAAGGACATTTGAAGAGGAGAGGCATGTGAGATGGACAGGGCACTAGTCAGGGTTGGTACAGGGACATATCCAATGTGATTTGAGGTAATTCTTAAGCTTGTTTTTGAATAAGGTTGGTGAAGGCTCTTGAGTCAGGTCAACTGGTAGTGAGTTCCAAATCTTTCCAACAGAGTTGGCAAAGAGTGAGTCACCAGCAAAGTGGTTGGATTTGACTTTTAGTACTAGAAGTTTGGTATAGGACCGGAGTGGTCAATTGTTACCGTAGGGGCAGATCATGTTTTTTAGAGCAGGGGTATTTTCTGGCCAGTAGAGGATTTTGTGGGTAACTATGAGCTGGTTGAGCTGTAGAAGGTGAGGTAGTTCCAGCCAACCTAGGAGATTTAGGTTGTAGCAGTGGTGGGTTCGGTAGGGTGAGCCAGTAGCAAATCCGGCAATATGGTTGTAACATGTTGATAATTTATTAAGATCAGTTTTGCTCAGGCTGAAGAAAAGAGGAGAGGCATAAAGAAGGGTAGCTATTAGATGGGAGTGGGTGATTGCAATTTGAGCAGGTGGGTTGAGGAATAATTTGATCCTATAGAGAGAGCTGAGTTTTTATTGATGGTTTTTATAGTTTGATTGATGTGCACATCAAACCTGAGGTTATCAATTGTGACGCCCAAAAGTTTAGTTTGAGTTTCTGGGGAGATGATAGTCCCATTACTAGCTGTTATGTTGAAGAGTGGTGGGGTGATCCGACGCGTAAGAGAGAAGAGAAGTAGCTTAGATTTTTTGGGGTTTAGGAATAGATGTTGGTTTAATAGCCATTTTCCACCATGTTAAATGTGTTTTGGCTTAATGTAGAATCATCTGCATATTGAATGCAGGTAGCCTCTGGTATGACTATGCTAAGATCATTTATAAAGATGGAGAAGAGAAGGGGGCATAGTATTGAGCCCTGGGAGACTCCTAGCCTGATGGGGAGGCATGAGGATAGTTTACCCTGCCACAGGACCACCTGTTGCTTGCCTTGTAGATAGGAATCAAACCATTGGGGTGCCTCACTAAAAAGTCTTTCGACTTTTCCCAGTTAGGGGTCACCACAGCAGAACACCGGTCCGCTCATGTTTGGCAGTGGATTTCTACGGTGCCAAGTTTCCAGCATGACGCCCAACCTTCAACGAAGTCACACCCATTCACGCTCGCACCTACCTGCATGTCTTTAACATCACTCGACCGTGGGGAGGACATGCAGACTCCACATAGAAGGTGCTCCAGCTGAGAATCGAACGGGAATACCTCTTGCTGTGAGACGACAATGCTAACCGCTGCACCACTGCGGCAGTTGGAGTACTTCACTATTTTCAGTAAATGCAGCTGACAAAATAAAGCTCAGTACTTCAGAATGCATTTTTACACAGGACTGTACCTCCTGCACATCCCTTGGAGTCTTCAGTTTGTGTACACATATATACATATCTATGTATCTATGTATCTATGTATGTATCTATGTATGTATCTATCTATCTATCTATCTATCTATCTATCTATCTATCTATCAATATCTAAATTAATGTCTCACAGCAGTTGTAAAGTTCCCATGACATTGGAAATAGGAGAACATTGCACCTGAAGAAACAAATCCTCTATTTTTATTACATCAGTTATAATGCAGTTTTATGATACTGATGAAGTGAAGTTTATACAAATGGGATTAAAGTTTAGTGTGGTGATGAGATAGGATTCAAATTTCAGTCATGTCCCCAGTTCATGTACATGTTCTTAAAATGTATTCTTCTAAGAGGTGTTCTGATATTGTACTTTGTGTATTTTGGGATAGCTTTATGTTGCTTTGGTGAATGTCTAATGGTTAAGCTATTGTCTGTGTAAACTCTTATGGTTACATTTTCTTGCTTTTAATTTGCTTAATTACCATCCTTTGATGGGCGGCCACAGTGGTGCAGCGGTTAGCGCTGCTGCCTCACAGCAAGAGGTTCTCCGGTTCGATTCTCGGCTGGGGTGCCTTCTGTGTGGAGTCTGCATGTCCTCCCTGTGGTCACGTGGGTTTCCTCCCACATCTCAAAGACATTCAGTAGGTAGATTGGACACTCTAAATTGGCCCTAGGTGTGAGTATGTGCATGTGTGTGCCTTCTGTGGAAGGTTGGGCGCTGGGCTGGCAAATCAACACCGTAAAAACTCCACTGCCAATCATGAGTGGACAGATGATCCGCTGTGGTGACCCCTAACCGGGAAAGCCAAAAGAAGATGAAGACCATCCTTTGATGATGAATGGATTAGTGTGGCTACTGATACAGCTGTTACCTTGAAGTAGTAAAAAATGGGACAAAACCACACTGCTCCAAACTCTGCCCCTCCTATTTTGATAACTAAAAACACTCTGCTCTACTTTCAGAATTAATTATAATGCTAGCAGCTGTGTTCATAAAACTGGAGTATAGTTAATGCAGGTGAGCAGATATGTAAACAATGGAGTATTTTCAGAAACAATTAGCATACAACATTACACAAAATTGCAAGATGCGCAGCAATGCATGGTATTGAGATGATTCAGAGACACAGGCAGCACGGCTGCACTACAGAAAAAATAGTATAGCACTCATGCAAATAAATGCCATCATATTAATAGAACTCCCTGCATATGGAAGTGATGAACTCAACCATGGCAGTGTCATTCCAGTAAAACTCACTGCGTATGTAACTGATGAACTCAGTCATGGTGGTGTCATTCCAGAAGAACTCACTGAATATGAAAGTGATGAACTCAGTCTTGGTGGTGTCATTCCAGTAGAACTCACTGCATATGCAAGTGATGAACTCAGTCATGGCATTGCCATTCAGACAGTCACAAATTTAGTGCAAAGAGACACATTGCTCATCAGTTCTAAACACTTGGAGCTATATTCATAGTGCTATGCTGGGAGTAACAGCAGCCTTAGCTGAGCAGCAACAGTTAGTGAGCACTGTCAGAGCTGGTGTCCAGTATGTTACACAGTGTGGCACTACTCATTACAAATGTGTCTGGCATCATCTGATTTAGCATCACCTCCATGGCCAGGACATTATCCACTATTACTGTGTAAACAGAGATGCAATACAGGAGTTAGTAGGCATGGATTGCCAACACATGGAATCAAGGCGTATGCATGCAATGCCCATTCCAGTAGACATAAAGGTTTGTATAGTATTAAACTTCCTTACTATGCAGAACTTTCAGTGTCTGGCAGGGGACAATAAACTCAAGACTGACACATCTAGCATGGGGCTTTCTCTAGTGTACTGTTGTCAACATCAAGGCTCATTCACTAGTTCTTTGGAAAAGTGCTACAGCATGTGGAAGAGCATATGTGATTTCCGTGGACCGCAGAGGAGAGAACCTCCACTTTGTGCATGTTTTATAACATAGTCCATTTTTTCTGAGGGCCTGGACCATTGATTTCACCCATACTGCCATGAGGGCCCCTCGTACTCAACATTGTGAATTGTATAGCTGGAAGGGATTCAACTGGGTTGTCTTGTGCAATGCACAGATGATTATGTAGAATATATCTGTGCACCATAGATGCAATACCTATGATTTGCAAGTCTGGCTTATGTATCATCTGTCCCAATGTTTTGTGTATGATAATTTCCCCATTGGTTACCTATTTTGTAGGTGCACACATTGCTTGCTCTGTGAGACAGGATGTTATTCCCACTGACATAGGCAGCAAGCCAGTGTCTACTGTTATGTGATGCAGGATGCAGCCTTGAAACATGGGAGATGACCCACCCCCCATCTGAAACCCCAAGGCTGTGGCTGAGATGGCATACAACATACAGACACGGAACGTTGTTGAATGTGTATTTGGACTTCTGAACACACACTTCTGCTGCTTGGCTCCATATGGTAGTGGACTGCAGTGTGTATGTCAGAGCTGCAGTCATTTATTTGTAGTGTGTGTCATGTTGCATAATAGAGTAGTAGAGAAGCAGCTTCAGCCTGGGAACATTACAATACTGTCTGACATACTGGTTTCATTATCAGCATAGTACTCAAGAGCAGAGTCTTCAGAGGAAATGGCTGCAGTAGCACCGCAGCAAGGCAGAGGCAGATGTAATACGCTGTGGCACTGGCAAAGAGGTGGCATCCTGTCCATAGCTAATGGACCATGAGAAATGCACACAGAATAAAACTGATATTATCCATTAACACACTCAGGATGTGCATTATAGTTTATTAAAGGACCATGCTATGCAAAAGATTTGTCCTTGGCCACACAGGCCAGATATGCAGGCACAGTCCAGATATCAGTTGCACAGGTAGGGTAGGGGACAATGATAGGTGATATGCATGTTATCATGGGTAAAATGGTTGTGGGAGGTAGAATCAGTAGCAACTCGGGTGAGTATCATATTTCGAGGCATCAGAGATTATGTTCTCCAGTGTTGGGGCAGAGCTTGCACTACATATACATTGGATAGGTGAACCATGTTGTCCTGCACTGTCAGGACTGAATGCATTTCACATAAGAGATGATAAAACAGTTATGGGGCATTTACAGGAAGCTGAATGTGTTCCCTCATGTTGTGAGGCTCTAGATGGATGGCATTCATGACCCTAAGGGTGGCCATGAGTAAGCATAGCATTTACATAGAAATCGGTGGTAGGACAGTGTTGAACTGCAGAAAACAGTGCAACTGCCTGATGAGATATTCCTGCAGAGATGCAAGATGAACATCAAGAGCCTTGACTATGTGAATGACCACTTACAGGAGTAGTTCCTTCTGTCGGTGGGGTGACTGTGATGCAGTCTCTGGAACAGTGTGCTAACTGCATAAGCCTGGCCTGTGACTGTCCATCACACATTCAGACCATTGCACAGTAATAGTTGGTATTGCAAGTAGAGGCACAGTGGTGGGCATCTGTCAGAATCTTCATGGATGCATTAGTTGATTGATGTATTTTGGACTACTGATGCCCTCATCATGTATGCTTGTTCCATGTCCCTATATGTCATGTCACTCAACATTTGCTGCAGATCACCCTGCAGTCCCTGAAGTAATTGCATGTCATTGTGAAGGCAGTACAACACTCTTGCCATCTGTAACATGATGCGTGTGTGTAGTGTCATTGCCTGGATCAAGGGCTTGCACATCCACTGATTGATGAGAGGTCTGGTACCCATGGAAGAACTAGACCTGGAGTCATGACAACAACAGGTACCAACATCTTTTCCTTATGGTGGATGTGTGTGTATCACATGCAGTGTGTCCGATGGATTCCATCTGTAGTGGTGATGGCTTTGGTGTAGCCCGGGTGGGTTCACACTGAAAAAGATCTCCAGCTCTAAACATAGATGGCTTAGATAATACCAATTGATCAGCCTGCCCCTCCACCATCCCATCTTCTGCTAGGGATGTATGCATGCCCTGTAATGTTAGCATCATTGACAGTGCAACTTTGTCTTCTGACTGTGCCTTGTGCACTTCATAATCATCATCAGCCACAGCTGACCTGATGAACTTAAGCATGTGCCAACTTGTTATGCTAGACTTGTGAAACTTATAAGCATAAATAAAACATAACTGTGGCAGTTCTAGAACATATGACACATTCCCCAACTACTGGCACACATGTGAATAGCATATGGGCACAGACACACCACATGGTGCAGGTTGCCACAGTTGCACCTCTGACAAATCTGGAAGGCAGGAATGTATAGGTATTCTGCTGAATAACCCCTTCTTACATTTGGGTCTGTGTACAACTTGAAATGTACATGCTATTATTATCCTGGTACATCCTCTGCAAACACTTGGACAATCATCACCAGCCCAGCTCCCACATGTAAACCATCTCCAGGCATGAGGTTTCACTCACTTGTCCTAGGCAGAATTTTCAGTCACTTTTCTTCCTCTGTTAGCCCCTTCTTTATTGAGGGCCTGTCTCCTCTTATGGATGTGCCCTAACAATGTGTTGTACCTTGGTCTTGGCATGGAATGAAATATCAGTGACCCTGCAGCTCATCTGCACTACTTTCCTGTGTGTTGTCCTGCACCATTCCCTGATATATCATGCCTTATAAGTCTTGTTCCTGTTATCCTTTTCAAGGATGTGAATGCCATATGTCTATACTGCATTCAGTAACACCTCTGTCAGTGTGTATGTTTGTGCCCTTGTCTGACCCCTTGTGTCTCAGCAATACTTTCAGCCCTCCATTTGGTAGTGGTATGCCCATTTGGTATTGTGTTGCAACTGTTCTCACTCTGTCATTTACTGACAGAAGCAAACAGAATGTTACACCTGCCAGCCTTCTTGCTGTACTGCGCTGTGCTGACAGCCAGTTCTACTGCACATATTCCGGAATACACATGGCCATCCCTTGCCCTATGTACCTGAGCCATTGTTGCCTCTGTAGCATGTTTTGCAATATTTGTGCATTGGCAAGACTATATCCCCTCATGGGTCAGTAACCTATTATGCCCTTGTGCTATGTTTTCTGTCCTGTTGAGTTCTCTGAGCTGGACAATAATTTCTCATTCCCTTGAATTAAACTGTCATACTGAGCCTTCCCTTGGCTGGACAGTAATGCTATGCTATTTGTCATAAAGAACACCCACAGCTGGACTGCAACCTGTAATGTCTTTGTGCTACATTACCTCACTCAGTCTACTGATCCTGTGCTGCTATGCACTATGGTATGCTCAGTGCAGTGCACAAGTGCACTACCAGTTGACTACTATGACTATATGGCAGTCCAACGTTTTCTCCATTTTGTTTATACTCCTGACTTGCTCTTCTTAATATGGTCTCCAGCAATTTGTTTGTGTCTTTCAGCTTTTTCCTAGTTAGGGGTCGCCACAGCGGATCTCTGGTCCGCTAATGATTGGCAGTAGATTTTTTTACGTGCTGGCTTGCCGGGCCTAACGCACAACCTTCAATGAAGGAACGCCCATTCATGCATGTCGCCACACAGAAGATGCTCTAACTGAGAATCGAACGGGCAACGTCTAACTGTGAGGTGAAAACATTACCTCAGCACCATCACCGCAGTACTATAGTGACAGAATTTTTTTAACATACTGCAGTGGGCCTCATAATGTGCTTAATATCTTAATAAGGTGACATAGCATGATTGTCTCTGAGTTTCTGCCTTCACACATTGTGAAGTTGTGCTATCTTAGCCAGGCAGCCCTATCATATTCTTTTTTTCCCATCCTCAGCTCAGAATAGCAGGACATGTGCACACTCTGTTCCTGCATGGACACTTCTATGTATATAGTGCTGCCTCTCTCTGCTGCAGATACTTTTGGGCATCACCATTGCTGCCTGATGATGCACTGCTTTGTGCATAGGACTACTATTTCACTATTTTCCCTATTCAGATCAATATTGTGGACTTGGCCTTTTCCAATGCTGAGTTTAACAGGGATGCTGCCTCATTTTTCAAGGAAATTAACATAATCTTTTAGATGATGCACAATGACTGCCACGAACATCAACTAGGCCATTATGTTGGCCCCTTTTGTAAGTCTGATGCCTTTAACCAGCTTGCCATGGTCATCAACCATTCAGGCAAGTAATGCAGACATTGCTGTAGTTATCTTCAGATTTAGTCCCCATGACCTGATTCACTAGTGGGAAGAAATGCTTATGGTAGTATGCCAACATTTTACAGTAAAAACTGTGCATGTGTTTTGTCTTTTTTTTTTTTTTTGCAGTTCCCTATTGCCTTATACATTGAAGGCTGAATAGTTTCTTACTTTTACAACAGCTATGCCTAAGAAGTTCTGAAAGGCTTTTCAGTTATCAAAATATGTATTACTATGTCCATGTCTGTTTACAGTTGAAATTGTGTTTATCATAGACAGATCTATTAATGTATTTATTCTCTTTCTGTTTGTATCATTAGTCTGCAGGATCAGCAGAATGTTGGGCAGCAGTGGCCACTTGAGTCTGTTCCAGTTGATGAGCTTTGTACTGGGCCACCAGTGGTCCCCAGGTCTGAATGTGTCCTGAAGTACTTATTGGTGGCGTCCATGTTCCCCTGTCAGGATATGGTGGTACCTCTTCTCAAAGTTGACTGGGGGGACCTTTCTTAGTAATTTGGCAGTATATGATTGTGATGTCCCCACACTGGGCCAGTAATCAAGGAGCCTGAATCCTTGCCACTGACACTGGAGAGGGACATGCACTTTTATTTATTTATTTATTTTACGTTTGTTGACAGGGCTAGTCCAACTGCATACATGTCCAGTTTCAGTAGAGGCCCGGGGAGATATGCTCCAGTTACACTATTAATTGAAAAGAGAAATAAAAAATGAAATACATTGTCGATAGAGATTAACATCAAGAACTTGAGTACAAGGTTTACAAAAACAATGCAGTATTACTAGAAACATATTTACATAGGAGAGGTTTGACAATTATATAGAAGGCCAGGAAAAAAAACAGATTCAAACTAATAATTAAGGTAGTTTTTAAAAGTAATGCTCAAAGTAAAAAAACAACATGAAGTTAGTATATATACAAAGTGGAAACATATGTGGTCTCAGCAAGTTGATTATTACAGAAATATGTATTCTGTGGTAGCTACCTGAAGAGGCAAGACTAGATGTCAAAGTAAGGAGGCTTACTATCAAAAAGTAAGGTTATTGGGAGGAAGGAAAAGCAGTAAGGATAAACAGGGGGGGGGGTGCAGGTGTTAGTCTGGATTAGTACATGGGCATAGCCATTGAGATTTATGAAGTATTTTTATTTGCTTTTTGAAGAGTGGTAATGGTGTAAGTGATGTTAGTTTGCTGGGAAGCCTATTTCAGGTTTTCCCCACAGAATTAGAGAAAAGAGAATCACCTGCTTTGTTGTAAGACTTTTGAATGGTTACTAGTAATTTATCTGCTGAGCGAAGGGTAGTAAGATTTTTGTAGGGGTGATGAGGCTACATAGAATATGAGTATTACTTGGATGATACAAAGTCTTATAGGTGATAACAAGCTGTTGAGATTGTAGCTGGTTTTGCAGTTTTAGCTATCCTAGCTGTTTAAATTTTGACAATGGTGGGTTCAAAATGGGAAGCCAGTGGCAAATCTGGCAATGTTGTTATAGGAGGTTGCCAATTTGTTGAGGTTGCATTTGGAAAGATTAGTATAAATGGGGGAGGCATAGAGGAGTGTAGAGATCAGATGGGTATGGGCAATGGTAGTTCTAGCTTCTGGGGTAAGGAAAGGTTTTATCCTGTAAAGGGTACCGAGTTTTCTGTTTACAGTTTTAATAGTTGAGTTAATATGGGAGTCAAATTTCAGGTTGTGGTCAATTATTACATCTAAGAGTTTGGTGGTTGGGTCAGGTGCTATAACAGTACCATTGTTAGATGTAACTGTGAGGTCTATTGGGGAGGATTTTAGTGTTGGAGTAAATAACAACAATTTTGTTTTTTTTGGCGTTTAGGAGGAGACACCATTGAAGGAACCAGTTTTCTACTAGGTTAAGTAAAGTTTGAGTTATGGATTGGAGTTCAGAAGAAGATGAGGCAGCACAAATAAGTGTGGAGTCATCTGCATACTGTATGTAGGTAACTTGAGGAAGATTTATATTTAGATCATTAATAAAAATGGAAAAAATGATTGGTCCCAGGATAGAGCCTTGAGGGACACCAAGGGTAATAGGGAGAGGTGTGGATAGGTGATTGTCCCAAAGGACAGCTTGATGTCTATTTTCTAAGTAGGACTTTAACCATTTTAGTGCCTGTGTGTCAAGTGCGAGTAATTTGAGTATGTTTAGAAGTGTCTGATGGTTAACCATATTGAAGGCTTTAGAGATGTCAATAAAGAGAGCAGAGGAAAGCATGTTGTTATTACAATGTTTATTAATGCAGTCAGAGAAGGATAAGAGAGCACTGGTGGTACTATGGCAGGGCCGAAAACCATGCTGGCAGTCAGCTAGTAGGTCATTTTGGAGAAGGTAATCAAGTAGTTGCTGATGGATGCATTTTTCCATAATTTTAGCTAAAGGAGAGGGTAAGGCTATGGGGTGGGAGTTTAGAGAGTTCGGTTGAGTTACCACCCTTGTGAAGGGGGATAATGTGAGCGATTTTCCAGAGAGATGGGATGGAGCCTTCAGTAATGGTTCTACTAATTAGGATGGAAATGGGATAGGCAAGTACTTTTGCTGCAGTTTGCAGGTATTCAGCTGGTAGGAGATCAGCTGAGGGGGTACATGGTTTAAGTTTGTGGAGTAAGGTGTATAAGGGATGTAGGAACTGGTTTTAAATGAAAGGTGGGGGGATTCTAGATAATGAGGATGGGAGAGTTGAGCTAGATTGAACAGTTTCAGTAAAAAAGGTGTTGAAAGCATCAGCAATCTGGCAGGGACTGTTAAGGGAGAGACCTGATGGGGTTGGTGTCTTGGAATGGCCTGGGTATAGAAGTCTATTTATACCTAACCAGAAAGTTTGTGTTTTTTGTTGATGATTTTCCTGAAGTTTAAAGTAGAAGTTTTTTTATCAAGAATTATTGATCTTTTAGTGGCATTTCTCAGCTCTTTAAATTTTTGATGATCTGTTGGGTTTTTAGAGTGTCTCCATTTAGACCAGATTTTATTTCTCAATAATATTTTCTGCCTAGTGTCTTTAGTGAGCCATGGAGCAGCTTTACTTCTAGTTCTTATAGAACGAATAGGGTCATGGTATTCTAGGATTTGTAAAAATTTAGTGTTAAAATAGGTTACTGCTTCCTCAAGATGGAGTAGCTTTAAGGGTGACCAGTCACAGGCTTGAAGCTCAGCTTGGAAGCTTGCTGGATTGAAATCTTTTTTGTTCCGGGAAATTTTAAAGATAGTCTGGTTGGGAATAAAAGTTTTTGTCTGATTATGTAAGTAAGGGAGTGATCACTTGGAATACAAATGGATACCCTCAGTATTTCCAGATGCAGATCTCACAGCATCAAGCACAGTTTCCCCTTAAGAGCACACAGGGCACACAAACAGCCCCGGGTTTGGGTGTCTATATCTGTCTCTCCCCAGGTCCCCAATAATATTCCCCACTGGCACTGTGAAACCAGTGCTTTGTGTCCCTGTCCCATGTAGCTGACACACGCAGTCTTTGAGATTTAATTTTGACACACACACACACACACACACACACACACACACACACACACACACACACACACACACACACACACACACACACACACACAGACACACACACACACACACACACACACACACACACACACACACACCTGGGAAAGGCTGGTACAGATTACCTGCTGTACCAACTTTGGCTAGACTATAAGGTTGATTCACTGCCCCCATTACTGTAAGGCTCTTAAAAGGGTGTGCAGTTATGCTGAGTGAAGTTAATATTAATGCAAATGGTAATGCTCACTAAATAGCAAGACTTTCAGGAGTGGCCAGAGTTATCACCAAATAAATATGTGCAAATACCTCAAAGTTTCAATATTTTCTAACAAGGACCAGCCACAATGAAAACTTTAAATATATTTAATAATAAATAATAAAAGAACAAGACAAGACTAAATATATATTTAAAGTAAAACACTGAGTTCAGATCACAGGAAATAGTGAAAATAACTTTGATGGGCAGACTCATATAAATAAATAAAAACAGTCTCTACACTAAGACTCACTATATTCGTGACAGAATCTAAGAGAATTATTATTCCCTAATGACTTACTTGAAAGAGCAAGAAACAATGAAATATGTGAGCAGTCTTTCAAGTCAAGTTCCCCAAAACAGAATGCTCAATACTCAGAGATTACTCCCTGTAAAATATAACATCCAAAATGCCTTGCAGAATGACCTCATCTGGTCACTTGACTCTAGGTTCTACCAGTATCTCCCTTTGAAGCTCAGACAGGAATTTAGCAGAGGTGGCTACAATACACATCTAAATGTTTATGGAAGTGCCTGGGGAATTCCCTTTTTTTTATTGAACTAATGAACAAAGTCTTCTTCCAGACCGACCATCTCTGGTCCTATTCAGCACTGTGGGATGCCATTTTAATAGTTTAACAGCTCATTTACATTTACTTTATTTTTCTTACTGCAAGCTTGCTGGTTAACCTCTGCTGTCACAGTATCCTCTGTTAAAACATATACATTTAATTCAGTTACAATAATCCACGTACATTTCTTTTCATTCCAGCTGCTACATTTTAACACAAGTAAACCTCACAAATACATTCTCAACACAAACATCTGTACAAATTATTTTGATATACAAATGACATATAATTATTTACAAAATTCCAGCTAGTTGTGCTGGTACACGTCATACATCCACTGCCCTACTTCTGCTGGCATGGCTGGCAGGACCTCCTATAATCACAATGATCATATCTGAGATGTGTTGGAAACCAGTCTCCTACACTGGGACCATGGTAGAATCATAGTGAGGTCATCTGGCACCCTGTGTAGTCAACTGTTACCACCCAACATAAAGAAAAAAAGTCTTCTCAAAGATGAAGAAAAAAATCTTCCGTAGTAATCTGCTTGCTACAAAAGTAATACATGCTCCTGCTGTGACCATATCTGCAGTATCAACATTCATTTATGAATTCACAAGGATAACAATGTGCCCCCCCCTCAACAGCTTGCCCCCCAGGGCAGCTGCCCCCTTTCCCCCACCTTGATTATGAATATTTACATGCTGCAGCTTTGAGACTTGGATGATCAACAAGTCCTGAACATTTGCCACCAGGACAGATCTGCCCAATTCTTGAGCCCAGAAGTAACTGATATCTGGGTGGGGCCTTCCCTAGACTGGTGAGACAGGCTCTTTATGCCCTACCTCACAATGTACCCCATCAGGGTATTCCCCTTCCTTATGGGTCACTCCTCAAACCCAATTTGTAATCCTGCACACCTCCACTGTTGTACCTTCTTTTGTGTACATACCACCCCTTTTAATATCTATATGCATTGTATGTTTATTTGTGTGTCCCTGCTATCTTTGTTACTCCTTTTTTTCATACCACACTAGGATTTTGTTGCCTTCCCCATGTACCCTTCTTCTTAAATATAAATAAAAATGAAATGTGTACCTGTCCAAAATAGGATCTTTCTGTCTATCTAGCTATCTGTATATGTATATAGTTTTCCATCATGTGTGTTCCTCTCTTGATGCAGGCCATTTTTTGCCTTTCCACTCTCCTTTTTCTTCACCATTTATATGATGAACTGCAGCAGTACTTAGCTGTGCTGGCCTTCTGTGTCTTTCTCACACTAACAGTGTTGCATCAATGAAGTGCTTCATTACTCTTGTGAATGCACATAGCCTTGGACAAGCCACCTTACTATACTTGTCACATTGGTCATGTGTCTTGTCCCTAGCATGGCCCCATTGATACAGTTCATTAGCATGTCTACTGCCACATGGCTGCTGTAATATTCCAGGTAACCCTTTTCCTGGAATAGCAGCACTATGCTTGTTCTGCTGGAAAACTAGGTAGTCTGGGGCTGTGTCACACTATCAAGTCTTTGATTTACCTCTTTGTGGCTGTGTTGCAAATATTAATGAATACCTCATATTGTGTGTATGTTACCAGCTGTATATATTGGTTCTGTTGTTGAATAACTGATACCTTTGCTGAAATCATTAGCTATGTAACATGGAGGGCTAAAACAATCATATTAAAGTAAAGAGTACAGAAAGAAGATAAATACTATTTTGTATACTCTTGCCCATAATACATACCTTAATTATTTCTTAAGTCCAGCTTTTGATTCTCCCACAATTTTATTTATATTTGGACCAGTATTGACATATATATTTTTACTACAGAGAACATTGTGTAACTGCAGGGCAGAGCCATTATTTTGGTATTAGGAAAAGATGGCTTGGACTTCTTAGGTTTTGTGTACTTCTGTTGATATGCATCACAAAGAAGATTCTATTGCTCTGACTGTGCCAGTGGTTGCATTTATTGCCATTTAAAATGAAATACTACTCTGACATCATAACTGCATTCAAGAAATACTGTGCGTTTTGGGAAAATATAGTTTAGAAATGCGACGAGTCTCACCCAACATTTACTTTTTCACCAAAAGTGGATTTTCTGGCAAATGCTCTAATTTGCTTATTGCTGGAAAGAATACCTGATATATGACAACCTTCATTTTGGGATGATAGCCTCAACATAAAAGTGTGATTTAGTGACTTTGGCTTTTTGCCTCACTGAGGAAAATAAAGGCAGTCAAAGTTTCAGCAATATGGAGCAAACTAGCCAAAGCTTTCTCAAGACAAATAAAAGAAATGTTTTTTTTTTGCAGATAGGACAAGCCCACTTGCAGCCATATGCATGAACCTCAGTTCCTAGCCTCCCTTACTTAAGTAGACTAACTCCATCCTTATAGGAATCCTAGGAAAATTCAAAGCAACCGAGTCTTGCAACCATTATGTCATGTTGATAACCTCTCTTTGACTGTACCCCTCTTCTTGAGGATGACAAAGCCACCCAAGCCTGCAGTGACTTTTTTGAATACCCATCCAATTATCCAGATCCTATTTGAAGGATGATAATTTATCACACTGCTTGTTCTACAGGGAGTCTATTGGAGAGATGAGGAAGTGCTCTGTAATAAACCTGTCTGTTTACTGTAGTTTATTAATCTGTTGTTGAAGATTTAGATTCCTGGTTCTGGTATTTGTGAGACTGTTGGACTTGTGTAGATACAAAAGATGCAGGACCACTGGTTCTCTAATGGCATGGAAGGCAAGGCACAGATCTATTCTGATGAGTCTGGGAGATACTGAATAAAGAGACAGTAGTTTTCGACTTTTCTAGAAGCTTGGATTTTTTAAATTCTAGTTATATTATTAGCTAGGAGCCTCAGAGGTCTTTCTAATTTTTCATATATTCAGTGAGGTACATCCCAAAGGGGTGTTGTATTCAATAATTGGCCTAATCAATGCTAAATATAAGGGAGCAATGACATCTTTACATCTGGCTGATATTTCGTTGGCAAATGGCTGCACTAAGTATAATGAATTCCTAGCTACTGCTGTTACATGATAATCAAAGGAGAGGGAATTATCAACCCATGTTCCAAGGTCCTTAATAACAGTCTCACTGTGAAGTGGGGCACTATCTCTTCTATATGCTGGAGAGAGAGAGAGGGATTGTCTAAAAATGTGACATTGTTGCACTTTAGTATTTATAAGCTTATTTTTAGTACACCAGGTATTTATGAGTGCAAATTTATTCTGGAGAGCTTGGGCATTAAAAAGGGATTTGATAATGACTCCCGGTTTGCAGTTATCTGCATACATAGTCAGTCAGTGGTCTTGTTTTTTGCTCTAGAGATCAGAAAAGTAAATGCCAAATAAAAGAGGTCCCAGAACTGAGCCCTGCAGAATGCCACTGGTTAACTTCATACTCTTTGATGATGTATCTGACATCCACACTGTGTAGGTTTTGTCTTTCAGTCATTTGAGTATGCTTCTTGCCACATAAGGATCTGTGTATAATGCATTAATTTTACCAAATATGCTAGCATAGGGGATGGTGTCAAATGCCTTGGCCAGGTTGTAGTATGCCATGTGGACAGCATGACTCCTATGCTTCCCTTTTGAAGAAGCTGGTTCATTAGACAGGCTTTTTAATGTCAAAGTTTATTAGGTCAATTGTAATATGTTCCATGGCGTTGCAAATAAGACTCATCAGGTGGATGAGTCTATAAGTCCAACAGTTCACTCTGGGGCCACCCTTGTGGAATTACATCACCACTGCTGTATGCCACACCTCTAGGTCAAAGACTGTTGCTAGGCTCTGGGTAAATTAAGGAGTGGGATTGCCAGGGCTTAACAACTGTTTACTAAACAGTCTAGTATATTATCTAGTCCCACAGAGCAAGGGTTTTAGGTCTTGGACAGCACCTTCATTGAATGTTTTAGTGATGATGGAGGATTTGAGAGATTCAGGGAAAGAAGGGCTTTGATAGTTATCCCTGGAGTAAAGTTTTCCATGAATTTGCTGGTATGTTGTCCACTGGGTCAGATTAGGTGGTGCCATTTTGTATGAGATTCTTGCAATGTTGGGTGTTATTTCTTAGTTTTCTAACATAGCTAAAGAAGAATTTACATTTGCCCTTTGTTTCAGATGCTATCTTATGTTGTTGAATTGCTTTAGAAGACTTAGTAGTACTTTTTCAAATCTTTAGTCAACTGTCTGATACTTTCCTTGACCTGAGGGTCTTTTAAAACTGCTGTACACTTTATTTTGATCTGGATGGGACTACCAGTGCTATACATTCATAAAGTGGTTATAGTATTTCTTTGCAGAGCTTCCTGATATCGCAGTGTCTGGGGTGATGCTGCTATAAGGGAATTTTGAAACTTCATAGAATTTAATGAGATTTATAAATCTAAAATTATTTAATTCTAATGTATTGGTTTCAGTGGGTTTGTGATTTTGAAGATTAGTAGCTTATGATCTGACTTAACTGGGGAAGGAGATGCCAGGGTTAGTGCACAGTAATGCCAAATTTGTAAATACTTGGTGATAACCTTATGCCCTCTAGTAGTGTTTTCAGCCATGGTGCTTTTCTGTTATTCATTAGATCCAAAATCCTTTGTGCATATCCTACATTGGAGGCATAGGTACTCCATTTTATTGAGGGGTAGCTAATGCAATTGATGCAGTTCTTGTTTATGGGGAATATTCAAGTATGTATAGATACCTTTCATGAACTTCAGTGGATGTCCTTTAATAGGCAGTAAACTGAGAGTTGGTCACATTTAGTGCAGTTTGGATTTCAATAAGTGTAGTATGTGGACCTTTGGAAATCTGGAGGTGATGTGGTCCCTAACAAACATGGATATGCACCACAGTTTCCATCGCTTTTGAAGACAAGGTGGGTACAAATCCCATTCATGAAGGGAATACGTTCTAGACATTTAAGGCAAGTTTCTGTGATTACACTGACATGGATGCATTCCAAATGCAAGCGAGCCTCAAAGTCAGACAACTTGCTGCAGACTCATAACTGTGGTAAAAACTGAAAGGACACAAAACTTTGCATAATTAAAAGAGCAATGGGAGTCACTCCTTATGGACAACAGCAATTGATAAGTTTAACATTGACATTGTGTTTGACAAGCTGAGACCTAACTGGTATGGAAGCCTTATGTTTTTACTTGTGGTTTATGGTTTGAGCACACATTCTGTATTCTTTGGTGTGCAAAAGGTGTAATTAAATTGTTTATGTGTACTATACATAGACTTTTACATTCAATGCAGAGAATGTACATAAGCTAGTTCTTGCTGCTAGTAAGAGATGTGTTTCTCTATAATTTTATCTAGGCCAATGGCAAATTACTAATCGTATTTGCATGGTTGTTTCTTCTTCTGTTTTTCCAACTGAGCATATTTAGCTGTGAGGGTCAGAGGAGCGTAGGGCTTTAAGTCAGCGTGTGATATATCCATTTACTCATCTCTACCACTGGCCATTGAATCAGACAATGAGAGCAGTCATGGAGCAAGGGCTCAATGCATTTATTCATTCAGCATTTGAGTAAGGAAACGGGAAGATACTTTGCGAACTTAAATGTAAAAGTGTTGGGGGGGGGGGGCTTGGGCATGTGTGTGTGTGTTTTCTTTAAGCAGGCCTTCTTCTAGTTCACACATTTCCTTGAGTTATGCTGCTGACTTGGAATGCATTATTTTAAGTTGCATGAATGTGGACAGAATGCCTTCCCTCTTGTACACACACACACACACACACACACACACACACACACACACACACACACACACACACACACACACACAAAGTATCATTTTGTTTTTCTTTTCTCTGTTGGAGCAAACAGTGTTCAAAACTGACTTGCTGAATGTTTTGTGCATTACTGTTTTGAATGCTAGAATAAAATTATACGAGTACTTTGATGATTTTGATTTTTAGTGAATGCAATTAGCATGTTGACTTTACAAACACCTGCTACTTTCATCTCATTTAAACAACACCTACTTCTTTCATTTTGTTTAAACATCATATTATAAATAGGTAACGCACTTGACTGACTATGTATTTGTTTGTGTCAAGCAAAGGTAAAGACCTAAACTGTTTTCAAATCAGTCAAGCTGATGTATGCCCACTGTTTTGTTAACAGATGGATACTTGTACCTAAAATGAATGAAGCATCTATTTAGACTGCTGTATTGCTGTGATTTGTTGGCCATCACAGAGTCCCTGAGATATAACCAGAAGAGTGAAATGAATTCCATAAGCCAGTGACTGAATTTATGCACACCATGCAAAAATATGCAATTTGTTAATACTTTGTCAAGTTGTATTTCATAGCTCCTATATATATATATATATATATATATATATATATATGGACAACCAAATACTACAGTTTGTTAAAAGATGTAGCATATGTAAGGCTATTACTAGCAGCACAGCAGTGAGAGATTTAGTCCTGGAAAGGACGATTTGGCATTCCACCATCACTTCAGTTTCTGTAACATCACCTAGGTGTAGTTTATTGCCTAGAAACCCATTGATGCCTTTCAGTTTCTTTATTTCAGTTCTTCTTTCTACTGCACAAAGCTTTCTTCACATTTTTTCCAGTTCAGATTTCATGTTCTTTTTGAAAGCAATTTGTCTCTACCTGCATCTTTCTGCAGATTTACTGTTAGTCACCACCCACAATTTTACATCCCAAGGTTGTTTCTTTCTAAAGTCAGTAAACTGTTGTAAAGATATTCTGGTGTGTTTTTACACAAAATTAGTTATGGAACTTTTCCCCACAGGCATCCCCTGAAATGTGTTTTAATTCCCAGTCGGGCTTTCCCGGTAAGCAAACAAACAAATAGTCACTGGAGAAAACTTTATATAAATAGCAGAGCTCAGCTATACTGTAATACTACTTTTCTGTTCAGCGCATTGCTGCTATTAAAGCAGTTGTACAAAGTCATTAAAATGAACAGTATGGCATAGTTAGAGTTGCCTGAAGTCACCTGTGTCTTTGAAGGATTAACTGACAAGTCACAAATGACAGAACAGAGCAGTTAGACATAACTTCTAATCAAAAAAGTATGGGAATGATGGTGTTGAAACTAGCCAAACTACAACTCTGAATACATACAAATAGCCTGCTGTTCAGCAATGCTGTCTGATTAAGATTTAAATGTTCCGTGAAAAGGCTTTTTTAGCATCTTATAGTTAGCAAGATCAGTGCAAGTCAATGAAAAAGAAAGACTGATACTGTTTACAAGGACAGTAATGGTGTTAGAAACCAAATATTCACATAATTCTCATTATAAGTAAATGCAAAGTAAATAAATAATAAAAATTATTTATTGTGTCTGTAATGTGTTATATTATTGGAAGACAAAATTCCATTATGGAAACAAAACAAATGGATTGAAACACAAGATTACATCAGGATACCGTTCTGTTCTGAAGTAGAAAAATAATAGAATAATACATTTCATCAACAGTGAAACTAAGATATTAATGCTGCATACAAGGTCAGAAGATGAGGCAAAACATTTTGTCAATTTTTGAGATATATTTTCCTTTACATATGATAAGCTGTCTCAGCTATATTGTTAGACAGTATTTTTTTACATGTATCTTCAAAGAGGGTAGTAGGCACAATAAATCTGTACAGAGTCAAAATTAATTGGAGGACAAAGTCCAAAAATAGGGATAGATTGTAAATATTGCTCTTAGAAACTTGGACAGTTATTAGAATAACAGGTTTTGCATTGGAATGCATTTCTGAAGGATGTAGAATTTGAAACTGAAATGCCTGTTGTTATTTACTGAATTCAATCTTCAGTTATTTGCCAGAAAACCACACATTTCATGATGAGCAGACAAACAATATAAGGCGAAAATCCAGACTTTCTAAGAAAATCTGGACAATTGAGAGGTATGGTAGTGGGTATTGCCTTAAAATAAATGTGCATTTGCATTTATCCATGTTATCAGTATTGTTAATAAGGTTAAAGTCTGGTAGAGATTCAGAAGGCACAACAGTATTTGTTTGAAGTCTTGTGAATTTTGTAGCTTTTAAATCTTTCTGTTAGACTAGCATGCAGAAGACAGTCATCCATTTAGGTTAAATATGTCATTAATGTCCCCTTTTGTTGAAAGCCATAAAACATGTGATTTCGATGCAAATTTATCTGAAAAAAATTCTTGGCAATGTTATTCACAGTCTCATTACAAAGGAGCTGTGGTTTCAGCCAGGCATCAGAATAATTATATTATTTGGAAAATAAAAAACTATTTGAAAAAAAAAGAATAATTTGTTCATAAATTAAATTTAGCAGAAACACTATTGCTCTCACTGGTTTGGTAGGATAATTTCAGGGCTTGCTGGCAAGGCAAAGACCATAACATTGGTCTGGCCAGAATTAAGAATGACTTATGAACGTATTTCCAGTGGAAAGAGACCAGCACTGAAAAACAAGACTGGCTCATTAATATGTAAGGCTGTAATAACAAATTTGCCTTATGTAAGATGAATGTGAAGTCAAAGAAAAAGGTTAAAACAAGTTTGTGTCTAGTTTGTCAGATTCCAGCTGTTTAAAATTAGGATTCTGACGCTGAAGACTTTTTATTCTTTGCTTTTCCACTAGAATAGTTTTTGTTTGCATACCCCCTTTATAGAATAAGAGTAGTTTTCCAATCAGAAGTTAAAGAATATTCAGATTCCCATGAAAAGTACAGAACTTGTGTGGACTTGTTTGAACCTAAAATTCTAGCTGCCCCAGCAATGACAGATGCCCAGGAAGATTTTTTTTAACAGATTAACAATGCATCTTTTGAATCTGACTCCCTTCCCCAGCTTCTTGGAAGTCTGACTGGTTTTAGAGAATTATTGACCTTATAAGAATCCCTTGGCAAAGACAGATATAGGGCCATATTCAGTAAAGCCTACACTAAGTGCACACAATATATATATTGAATAAAATTCTTCTCACATTTGTTGTGCTTTCTAGACAGTCAGAAAAATTGCACTAAGTATACATGTAGTCTACACTTTGTAGTAACCTTAATATTTAAAGCTGCAAGAATATCAGTCGGAAAACTAAAATTAAGAGGAAGAAGGTGTGAGTTATGTCTCTGTTGTCTGTTCACTCAGAACAGTGCACGCTTAGTGTACACTTAGTGTAGGCTTTATTGAATCTGGCCCATAGTGCTTCTGAATATTCCTAAAGACAAGGAAAGCAGAAGTAGCTTTAGAAATAATGTTTACACTTCTGCTCCCCTTTTTTCACAGCATTAAATTGCCTATCACATATGCTTAATTACCAGCTGGCAAATATGATGACCATGGCAGAGGCGGACAGAAGATAAGGATTTGAAGGAAGTGGCCAAGCGCTCTAAGAAATGTGACTATACTATTGTGGACACATCATATGGGGCAGCAGCTACTTGATTTGTAATATGGAGACATGTTAGGCTGAGGATCTTGCCCTACTGAACAGTGTTAAAACAGAAATTCTTAATGCCTGTTTGAAAAAGATCCCCCTGTTTGCACCTCCTGTTTGGGAAGTTTACAAGAATCTAGAGGAAAATGGAAAAACACTCTGTCTGGATAGCAATTTTTTCAGATCCATGTCTCGAGATATGACAAGAACTTCCCAACAAATTATTGGTCTTCTTGCCCCAAACACGACAATGTTTGACCTGGAAAAGGAAAGTAAGTGAAATTTAAGAAGGAATTGGAAGCTAGCTCCAGAGACACACTCAGGGTCCCTCAGGACCAAGATAACCAGAAGGTCAGCTATGACCCAAGCAGATTGCTCCCTCCCCTTTTATTTCCACCCCAAGCAAATGTCAATCCAGTGCCCCACTCTTTCTTTCTCACCTCCGGAAAAAGAAGATGGGTGATGTTTGTCTTTATTTTATAAGAAATTCTGAGGAATTTGCACAAGACCACTGGGTGCTATATGTCATCAAAAAATTGTACATATTGTGATTTCTAGGAAAAATGAAGTTAAGTGTTATTCCATCTGTCCCAAAAGACAAGTTGGCCTCATACAAGAAGTTATTTGAGATGTGATTTGGTCAGGGGACATAGAAAGGGTTCCCTTAGGGAGTAAAGGTCAAAGTGTTTATTCAAAGTGACACCGAACCAGAATGTTTTTTTTTTCCATACACTATTGCCAACAAGCACAGAAAATACGTAAGATTTATAGTACGGAGTGAGCAATACCAGATTACCATTTTATTCTTTGGATTGTCCAGTGTACTTCCAGTGTCTTTACAACATGTCTTGAGCTAGAGATAGCCTTTTGCAGGACTGAGGGTGTACAGATTTTTCCGGTTACCTATTACAAACTCAAAGTTACGGAACATTGAATACCATATGGTCGACACCATGTAATCGAAGTTCCTTAACTTTGAAATTAAAAAAAGAAAAAAAAGAAAATGTACCCTGATGGATTGTAGCGCGATCTCAGAGATGGTATATTTAAGTAGCAGGGGGTGTAGGGAGTGTAGGGGGGCATTTTCCCCTACCTACACCCTTTACTTTTTCTTTTTTTTTAATGTTTAGTTTAAACATTTCGAATTTCCAACTGTTCGATCATTAAAGGTCGACCTTTAATGATTCGAACAATTGGAAATTCGATGTTCCAATAGGCACCGGATTTTTCCATACCAAAAACAACTGCCTGATCCTGGCAGAGTCACAACAGAGCATTTTTACAGACCCTGGATTTCACTCTGACTTGCTTCAGAAACCTTGGTGTTATAGTCAGTAAAGAAAAGTCATACTTTATCCACTCATGGAAATTAATTTTGCTAGAGTCATTCCTGGACACCCAGTGCATCTGTCTTCCTACAGGGGATGATTACCTATTTGACTCAATACTTCCAAAATATTCTGCAATAAGCAGAGATTACTGCCAGGTAGTTTATAAGGCTGTTGGACATTATAACACGTTGCATCATAATGTTTCTCATAGCACTCCAGTGGTGATTAAAAAACAGATGGTGTAAGAATTTTCATCTCTTAGAGACCAAACTTCCTCTTCTCCCCTGTATCAGGTGGAAGAGCTCATGGTAGATTCACTAATGTACCCGTAATCAGGGAATGCCTTTCAGAGTTCACCCATCTACAATGATTCTAACAACAGATTCCTCAGACCTGACTAGGGGTACACTAAGGGGCACTTAAGACACAGAGTATGTAGAAGAATGAGATGAAGATAAAATGCATAACATCAAATAAATGATGGCTGCCAGATTTGCTCTACAATCCATCGCTAACTTCTTACAATAGGTAGTTCTACAGGTAAATACATGCAATACCCCTGTGATATGGCACCTAAATAAACAAACAGGAACTCATTCTTGCCTGTACTGCAGGCTGGTCATGCAAGACCATGAAATAACTTTCAAACACTAGCTACATCCTATATTCCACTCACAATAAAATGTGGTGGCAGTCATGGTGATCTGATCCCAAATTGACGCACATGAATGTTAAACAAGAGTGTCTTTCTGGATTTGACCAGGTTGTATCATGTAATGGAGATAAACAGTTTGCCTTTCATCTATACAAGAAACTGAGAAAGTTCTGTGGCAGAACAGCATGGAAGTTAATCTTCTCCCTGAACTGTGAAGGTGTCTTATACACTTTTTCTGCAATCCACTTGATCCACAAGACTTTGATCAAAATCAGTAAGAAAAGACCAAAAGTAGTCCAGAGAGCACTCTTTTGGCCATGACAACACTGTTTCCCTCTCTTGAGTAGTGTGGCAAAGAGGAAACTGCAAAATGTTGCCTCATTATGCAGTTATTTTGACTAAAAATGGGGGGTTCTTGCTACTTCAAAACCAAGACACTCCAAGACTGACAGCTTGGATGATCTTACCCTAACTCCATTAAAGCAAACATATTCTGAGGATGTGCTAAACATTATTAAGGAGGCTAGGAAACTTAATACAATGAGATAATACCCAGGTAAATGGGAAAGATTTTCTTTCTGGTGCCTGACTAGAGATATTGGCCCAAAAAGAGCAAATGTGGCTATGGCTTGGAATATCTGACAGAGCTTTACAAAGCAGCGTTAGCTAGCAGCTCAAAGTACATATTCTGCTGTTTTGGCCTGTGTCTCTCCAGAATTTTTATACTCCACACCCTCAGTTAAACAATTCTTTAAGGGTATCCTTTGTCTTAGACCGTCATGAAAGAATAAAATTGCTCTACCATGTGATTTCAGCTGCATAATGGGACATCTGACTGATTACTTTTGCACCAGATGATTCATGCTTGGAAGACACTATTTTTGTTGGCTATTATCTCTGCCAGAAGGATTTCTGAACTTCAAGCCCTGATGTATGAAGAACTTTCCAGTATTTTTTTTTAACAAGGACTGAGTATCTCTACATCCCAAACCCATTCTTCTGCTTAAGGTAGTAACAGAACTAGTTAGTAAAATGTCAGAAAGTGTGTCTATGTTCTGTTTCTTATAGTTTGATTAGAGGTGATCTCTGTTTGGTCTGTAATGCATTGTTTGAAAGTCTAGGCCTGGAGTGCATCATTTGGGGAATATATACCAAACTGGGGAAGCTAATATGAAAATTAAAGATGAATTAGAGAACAAAAGTAACAGATGCAATGCACAACACATCCTCAGATTGTGAAATAAGCTTTCCATCAATATGTACACATACTAGAAAGTGCCAACATTGCAGTACTCAAGCTTTCTAAATACCAGTAGGTCATAAGTTTTAAAATCAGACTTATGATCCTATAAGCCTACTCACCCTTGCACATTGGACTTGATATTAGTAAAGAATAGGCCAAAAAGGAGTGAATCAAGAACTGATGCTTGAGTTACCCCCCTTACAACTTTGTCCATCTCTCATAAAATATCACAAAATGTCACTCCTTGTGTCCTGTCCATGACCCTGTCTTCCACTCAATGCACTGTTCATGTCATTGTGACAAGGCTGCAGGTATTAGAAAGTTATCATAGGAAGTTACTAGGCTATTGGCCCTGAGGCCTTTATTTGCCTAGCCAAGAGTTTAGCTCATGTTTAGACAAATCACCACCCAATGCCCCTGTCCAGCAGGGACACAGGTGGAATTTCAGGAGTGTATTTTCTGTTTCCCATCCAGTTATCCAGGTTGCACTTAAAAAGGAGGTAAGAGGTACTCTGCTTGACATGGAGAGGGAGTCTGTTCCACAGATGGGGGAGTCTCTGGGGCACAATTCTGTCCCACCAAGTCCTGTTGATGTCACAGACCAGGTTGAGGCAGCACATGCAGATTACTTGAGTGAAGCTTGACTTGCGGATATGCAGCAGTCCCATCAAGGAGGGGTCTGAGATTGCCTTGTATGCCAGATAGAGGTCACCTCTGAAGAGTCTGTATGAAACTGAGTAGAGTTATGGGGCTATTAGCCTATCTGTGTATGATAGATGTTTGAGGCCCTGGATTCTCCTAGTGAGGAACCACTGTGGTCTCTCCAGCTGCTGCATTGGCTTTGCAAGGTACATGCTGAAAGGGTCATTGTACTCAATAATGGGCCTTATAAGGGAAGAATACAGGGATGTTATGACCTCCTTGTCCCTGGATGAGATACCCTTACTTATGAGCTGGGCCATGTAGAAGGCTTTGCTTACAATGGAAGCAACATGGTGGTCAAACGTCAGGTTGCTATCAATCTGGGTGCCCAAATCCCTCATGACTGATTACATGCTTAGGACATTGTTATTAATGTGATAATTTGTGGGGATGTCACTCTCCCCACAGGAGATGATGATGATGCAGTTTTTGGTATTCAGTTTGAGGCCATGTTTCTGGCATCAGTCATTTGTCTGAGTGAGACCCAGTTGGAGGATGCCCACATCACTAGGGGAATTGTTGACAGCACCCAGCTTGCAGTCCTCTGCAAACTTGGTCAGTCATAGCCCACTGGTTTTGGCCTGCACCTCAGAAAGGTATATCCCAAATAACAGAAGTCCCAAGACTTAAACCTGGGGTACACCGCTTGTTACAGGTCTACTGCTTGAGGTGGCTTCCCCTATTTTGCCTAGGTTGGTTCTATCAGTGAGCCAGTTTGCTACCCATCTGGTAACATGAATTTATGCCTGATTGAGAACATTTATCTATTATGCCTGAGTGGGAAATAGTGTCAAAGGCTTTGGCTAGGTCAAGGTAGGCAGTGTGCACCATCCTCCCCTCATCCATGGCTTTGGTGACTGTCTCAAAGAAGTCGACCAAATTTAACAGACATGACCTCCCATTAATGAAGCCAAACTATGTGGGATCAAGTGTTTGGAGGTTGCCAATGTGCTTGTTAATGAGGTCCATGGCCTTGCAGATCAAGCTAGTTAGGCTGATGGGTCTATCATTTTCCAGATTGGTAGATGCTTCACCTTTGTGCAAAGGGATGACAGTGGCTGCCCTCCACTCAGCTGGGATGAAGCCAGTACTCAGGCTTTGGTTGAATAGGCCACCTAATGGTGCTGCAAGTTCCTGCCTGAGTTCATGTAGGATGCAGCCTGGGATGTCATCAGGTCTCATGGAGGCTGCATTTTTTGCCTTTGAGAGAGCAGTGATGACCTGTTGCCAAGATATAAAGTGAAGGGGGCAGGTACTGGGGACGCCCTGATTTACTGATGGGGGGGGGCAGAGGGGTGACGTTTTCGCTGAATCTACCAGTCAGCAAGTTTGCTATATCTACAGCATTTGTATATGTGGTGTCCTTGACCACCAGTTCTGAAGAAATACGGGTGCTTCCTTTGAGGTTGCGGACATATGTAAAGAAGGCCTTATGATTGTCTCTAGTAGATGTGCCAATTTGGACTCTAAGTTGTCTTCAGAGGATTTCACTACTGCTCTTATTTGCTTGTTCAGGCTAAGGAAACATTGCTTCCAATTGGCAACTGCTCCTTCTTGGTCTTGGACAGCAATTTTTTTCCTTTTGTTATAGAGTTTATTTATTGCAGATGTCCACCTGACGAGTTTACTTTTCCTTGCAGAGGATGATTTAGTCTTGTCAGGTATTCCTGATTCCATGCATCTATATAAATGCTTGTATAGTGCTTTGGTGTAGTTTTGAATATTGGTGCCGGTTCCTACAGAGGGGGGATAGGGCTGTGAAGTTGTTTATACCATTCCTCAGGAGGTTGCAATCAGCATTGCAGAAGTTTTTATGTCTGACCCTAGCTGGGGAGGGGGGGAGTTGGGGGAGATGGTGACTTCAAAAGTGACCACTTTATGGTCTGATCTTACTGGGGAGGATGATATTGTAAGGATGCTGCATTGGTTACACATGTTGGTTAGTACCAAGTCCAAGACATTATCACCTCTTGTGGGGGTATCGACTAGCTGTTCCAAGGTGTTTGTATTGATAAAAGCAAGGAATCTCTGGGCATTTGTGTTCCAGAATGAGTAGTTCTTCCATTCTATACTTGGGTAGTTAAAGTCACCCAGGATTGGGGTAAAGGGTTGAATCTTAATAGATTTCAACAGGTCCAGATAGTCGGATTGGGCATCTTGAGTCTGATTTGGGGGCCGGTAGCTATGTATGATTTGAATAGGGATCTTGTCAGTAGTTAACTGCACCTAGAGTATCTCCAGTATGTCATACCGTTTGATCACCTGGAGGTGTATATGTCTTATATATATATATTGAAACTTCACCTTCTTTTGGCTTTACTGCCCACAGATTGGGGTCTGAATGTATGATAGGATGAGTAAGGCTGGGGTGCTCTCCACAGCTTTGAATCAGGTTTCTGTGACTGTACATATGTCAGAATTTTCCAGGGTTAAGAATTCTTGCAATGAGTGCAGTTTCATGTTTAGACTCCTAGTGTTTAGCAGCATAACCTTTAATTTGGTTTTGTTGAAATTTTTATGTTGGTAGTTTAACCTCATCACTTTTCCTAAAAAAAGGCATTATGGGGGAGGCAAGAGCTTTTGCCAGAAGCCTGAAGCCCAGGTACTGAAACTTGTAAATGAATGTCTTAGCCAGCTCCAGGTATACAGCATCCATGGTTATACCTTCATTCAGTGCAGCTGAAGAATCATCCAACAAAAAGAGGACAACAAATGGAGCACCAGCATGACTTTAACTTTTTCATCTGATTACCACAAACTTAGGTCAGTACTGGACAAGTGGTGCGTCATAAGTGAAAACAATTCCCTCAACAAGATACTCCCAACTAGACCAACCTTCACCACCAGCAGAAGCAAAAGCATCCGTGACTTCATTGACAAGGGCAACCCTCCATTTGCAACCTGATCCAACAATCATCAGGTGCTTACCCTTGCACCACCCCAACTGCACCTACTGATTAATATATGTCCTGTAAAGCATCCTTCGACTGCCCTAACAACAAAAAGACTTTCCAGATTCCCTGGTTTGTCAATTACAGAACAGACAAAATAGTATACAGATCCCAGTGGCATCACTGCAATGCTTTCTATGTGGGAAAAAAACATTAACAAATTAAAAACCAGGATGGCCAGACACTACTCTGATATACAGCCCAGAATAAACCTCAACTCCATAGCAAAACACACTACAGAGAAACCTTTCATTTTCTCATAGACAGGATCATCGATGAACCATTTCAAGGAAATACAAATGACAGACTTGAGAAGAAGGAGCTTGAATGGCAGATCCATCTGATGGTGAACAACCCCCAGGACTTAATACCACGATCTCTGTTAACTGTATTTTAAAACTTAGAAATCCGAACCACTGCAATTATTACTAAATCAACTTTCTTCCATACATTGTAAGTGTTGTTTTTTTCCTTTCCTTTTTATATCCTTAATATCTTGCTTGTTAACTTTGATCAAAACCTCTATGATACCACTACACATTTGTAACCGCAGTACCACAAGATGTTATCGTTCCTCACTTGTCTAACTTAAGATGCATGTCTGTTCTTTCCTCCGGCTTGCCCCCCTTGGTTGACTTTTATTTTTAATATATTTTTATTGGAATTTATACTTACTAACCCCACATGGTATTACTGATCGCTAGGTTCTCTCATTATTTAAAGGCAGATTAGCTTCACAGCAATCGTATGTTACCTGGTATTTTGACTCCGTCCTTTAATAACATCCCACTCAAGCTTGAAATATACCAGCTTTAAACCCTAGCACAAGTGCCCACTCTAACCTTAGCCAGCAGCTCACTTCAGCTCCTTTAAAACTACAATTTCCCGTATCTGTTTCTCCTGATATTTATCTATTAGTTTTTCCTTCATACGTTGTATCTATACTTTTTGTCCCTATGAGAAGTTTCCGACAGATCTGATGAGGCATTTGCGAAAACATATGAGCAGAGATGGCGTTAGTTCTTTTTTTATTTTTGAGTTTGAACTGTACAGATGACAAGTGTGTAATCTAACTTATTTTATACAAAAATACAGCATACTCCTTTTTCTAGAGACCAAACCAAGCAAAACCAGTGACAAATGTTTATTTTTTTGTTATTCTACTCACTTCCTCACATTTCCTTCCAATTTTACAATCCCTTTAAGCTCCAGCAGCTTCTATTTGTGTGCTGTAATAAAGATTATAACCCCTTCCCTCCCCCATTTGTATTGCCCCATTCGTTTACAGCCCATCGTGAGTTTCTAATGAAAAATATGGTTTATAAAATTAATAATGCATTTAAAACTAGAAAGTGTGTGACTTTGTGACTGGTTTGTTATTAATTAATGAAGTTAACTTAATTTAATGTTAAATGTACACCTAGATGCCATTAAGTTGGAGCCTTTGCAGAGTTAGTTACATAAATGTCAATCAATTAACACTCCCGCCTGGGCATTGCACAAATGTTTTTAGGAATCAGCACCAGACTTGTAATCTAAACAAACCAAGCTATGCTCATCTGTCTGGAATTATTTTTAAATTTCAGTTTAAAAATAAAGAATTTTGATCACAATGAGCTCCCAGTCTTCCTTCTTCTTTGCCTGAACAAAATCAGTGAATTCTGCATTGAATAGTGAAAGTCCTACAGGATCTGCTTGTTACACAGTTTGGGAAATTGTTTGTAAGTTAACTGATACCGCTTCTGTTATACAACTCCTTTATGTTGTTACTGCTCCAAATCTGTTGTCAGACTTATGTTATTTTAGTTGTTATTATGGGTCTACTTCACGATGTCGAAAGCCGACAATTTTGAAGCTGATATTGTCAGCAGCACAACATCGAAAGTGCAGAACATCATTCAGGTAAACGGAAATCTCCGTAGGGGGAGATTTCTATTTACCTCAATGTAGTGCAGTCTCGGAGTTGGAATATTTAAGCAGGGGGGTGTGGGGGGTGCAGGGGGGCTTGCCCCCCTGCCTACGCTAGTTAGTTTTTATTTTTGTTTGTTTTTTTAATGTTATTCAATGTTTTACTACATCGATCACTAGAGGCCGACCTTTAGTGATTCGATGTAGTAAAATTTCGATAACGTGATATAGATGCGTTATTACTAGGGGCATACATACATGCTGATTAAAGTTGTCAGACTGTTGCAAAAATAATAAGCTGAATTTTAAGCAAAGAAGTCTTTTAGCTCATGAGTCCACTCTGTTTCCTTGAGGTAAATAACTGGGGGCAGAAAAAGTTCCAGAATTGGTAAACATTACCACTGTATTTATGGCTTTAAGTTTGAAAATGATTTATTTGTGGTCTGAAGGGACTATAGATGGCATTGTCAGGATTAAGTCAAAGATATTTAGACCTTTTATAGGTGAGCATGCAATCTGTTCCTCATTGTTTGTATAAACAAAATATGATAAATTGCAGTTATGTATTTGTTGATGTATGTATGTGAGTATTTGTTATTTATTAACTGAGATGGTGAATAGGTCCAAAGATATTTTTTAACCAGGACTTGAGCACAAGGCATACAACAAATGGAAGAAGAGCTGATGTCACTGAATACATTTTGTGCATTAAACATTGTACAGAATTTATAAAGCGTTATAGGAATTTATATTATGGGGTTATATTGGGTACTACGCCTACAGCAGTTAGAACCCTTAACTTTATTAGGGGTTCATAATATTTACATGAATTAACAGTCAATGAAACTTTTCATTGCATTTATAATAACAGTCAGAAAAACACCCTTGTATCTTTTGCATTAGCAGTTCATGTTTATCAGTTCTGATGCAGGCAAGGATTCAGCTTACTTACTGTCTTAGTACAAGTTAATTCTGGATCTGTGCAAGTTTAACTTTCAATTGTAGAGATGAGGTAGCAGGAGATAATAGAAGTGAGGTAACACACTGAGTAAAGATAATGAATTTATTAGGGGGTTGTAACATATTGAGTATATTCTTCTTTCAGCTTTTCCTGGTTAGGGGTCTCCACAGTGGAACGCCGGTCTGCTAATGATTGGCAGTTGATTTTTACGGTGCTGAGTTGCCAGCCCGATGCCCAACCTTCAACAAAGGCATGCCCATTCACACATGTCTTTCAAACGCCACTTGGCCACTTGACCACAGGGAGGACATGCAGACTCCACACAGAAGATGCTCCAGCCAAGAATCAAACGGGAAAACCTCTTGCTGTGAGGTGGCAACGCTACCGCTGCACCACCGCGGCTTCTTGTAACATATTGAGTATAGTGAGTGAATATCTTGCCATAACACAGTGTCAACATTCAGTATTGCTCTATGCTCTTATTGATTCCACATTTGCATATTTGCAATGATTATCAAGTCCAAATAATTTATTTTAAGAATGTCACCTTAGAAGCACTTTAACTGACATACAGGTAAGGCTGAAGTCCAGGTCATGTACTAAAACACTTTCTTGTGCTGGAATCTATTTCTCCATTACCCCTTAAGGCATTGTACTTCACCCACTCAGTAAAAAGGGTCACTGTAGACATGCCTTCTTTCTACTAATGACATAATATTTTGAACCCTAGCCATATACGTTTAAATGTCAACCTTCTGGGTATCCAGAATGAATTACTTTGGACCGTTATATGTAGCAAAGCAGAAGATATTTACATTAAAAGCGATCCAGTGAAATTTCTTCTATAAAACCTGTAGCTCCAATGTATATTTTGTAAATGCAAAGTAAATATTAAAAATAGAGTGACAGATACTTGTGTTTATATAAAGGGCTGCTTTATACATTGTGTGGAGTATTCCATTAGAGTAGTATCACAGTTATTTGATACATGTGACAGTGTTTGTCTGCACAATGTAAAACTGGGTGCTGTATTGTAGTGATCTGTGCATATTTCAGAATACGTAGTGTCAAATAAACCCTGCTAATAAACTTCAGACAGTTTAGTTTTGCATCAGACACTGAGTAAGCATGTAAAATTTTATTTTTAACTACCTTTCTGCAATATATTGGGCTATATCTTAGCAGTAATATAACTGCATTCTACTTGACTAAGTAGCTTTTACTATTAAACTGCAGTGCCATCTAATGGGAATGCAATGTGCAGTTACTGAAAGTTTTCATTTTGCCTTTGTCATAGTAAAGCATTAAGTTAAAAACTGTGTTTAAAAGTGATTTGGCAGTCTAGCCTTAAGAATTACCTTACCAGCTGGATGTGATGAGAGGCAAAGAACAGCGAGATTACAGAGAATAACCAAATGTAAATTGATGTGGTGTAGTCACTAAAATGTGATAATGCTTTACTTGTGTGGTCAAACAGAAGCCACGCATGTATCTACAGCTGTAGCATCCCTTTAATAGTAATAATTTACATTCTGTATTTGTATATAGAAAATACAATGGTACAGATTTCACAGATTTTCATAGATATGTATTGGAGTTCTGTAATTTGTTATTTTGTCTTTCTTTTTTCAGGTCTGGTTGGATGCTGGCACCCAGATTTTCTTCTCATATGCCATTTGCTTGGGATGCCTAACAGCATTAGGAAGCTATAATAGCTATCACAACAACTGTTATAGGTAATGTCAGTATTACTCCTTGTAGTGTAGTTTGTTATAATAATAAGTGTTGGTGTGTGTATTACTGCTGCCTTATAGATATATTGCAAATCATCCTCATGTAATTGTGTCTATGCTAGGATTGTTAGTTAGCTTTACTTAGCATAACCACAGTCTTCAATTCTCAGCTACTCAGAAAACTAAGATCACACCCAAAAGTTGGATTCCTTCGACTAAGTGTAACTACTTTGCTAGCAGTGACTAGCTGAATGTCGTCATTGAATAAATACCAAACATTTGCAGGTGTGCACGTAGGAATTATAATGAAGTAGCACAGACAGTAAATCTAAGCCTGGGATGAAGGGAAGCAGTGGTATATTTTGTAAAGATTCAGTTTAACATGTCTTTAAAATATCAAGATAACCCCATAACTTCAATTATTCAGTCAGTAAGCCCTTAAAGTTAGAAAGTGAACTCATCACATCAATCAATTAATCATAAGAAGCTGAACTCATCCCTTTAATTAAATAATCAGTTAGGAAATAAAATAGTAATCAAATAGTCTTGATAAAACTCAAAATATGATTTGGGGATATTACCGTCTAATTCAGACAGTAAACAAGGAAAGTGGATGGAAATAACAGAGTAAAACATGTTTGCTTCTACTCCATCAAAAGCTTGATTAATGAAAAAACGGTCAGTGACAGTTGTGTCTGATAAATGACCCAGCCTCAGGCTGGAACTGAAAATTATTATATAAGTAACAGTGAATGAACTGGGTGTATTCATTAACGCAGTGAGAGTGATATTCTGAATGATCATTGTAGGAGTCATGATACAGTACAATTCCTTATCCAAGGAAATTAACCCTAGGTGAACATCATCCTTCTATTTAGATTCCCAAAACATTTAGATATCACCAGCATGGAGCTTTTCTGCCTTCCTAGGCTAAGACATAGGTGATGTAAAGCCATCATCAGTCTGTCTGTCTTTCCTTGGGGCCCTTCCAGGATGACTTTCTGAGCAGCAATGAGCAAATACCTTTTGAGAATCATTTTACTCTCAATTATATTGTTAAGCTTGCATTGCTTAGCTTTTGATTTGAGAATTTTGAACTGGCTTTGTTTAGATTGTCTTATTTAGAAGTGCATGACATTCCCAGAGAAAAATATGTGCCTGTGGAAGATACATTCTGCTAAAACATTTCCATCATCTGTGCCTTTTTTGCCAGATAAAAACACATCTTCAGCTATGAGCACTGCATGACATTATAAGGATGTGATGTGTAGTAGAGGAAGAAATTTCAAGGCCTTCCTTGAGCATAAGTTGCTAGTGGCCTTATCGCAAACACATGCCAGTTTTTGGTGGATTTTTATAAGGTTACCTAGAAAAAAGAAATCATACAGAAATGAGTAGCCCTAGAAATAGTGGTTAAAGAGCAAATTGGAGAGACTGTTAGGAATGTAGAGACATCCTCAGCCCAAAAGAAAGAAACACTGGTTCTGGAGATGTTCTTGTTCATTCACTCCCAGTTCCTTGGACTATAACTTTTTCAACCTCATCTGTACTGAGTTACTTCTAGCCTGGATGCTGGTTTACAGGTACCAGAAAAAGGATGGCTGATGTTTTACAGTTACAGACTGCTGCATGTAATGCATTCACCCCCAGAATATTCCAACCATCTTCATAGAGAAAGTTCAACTTCTCTGAAGCTTTTCACCATTTTTCATTTTGCCAAGATGGCCTTGGCTAATCTTTCATTGATATGACCAATACCCAATGTCCATGGATGTTCTTTGTGTTTCACTGTTGCAGTCATCACATTTGGGTTATCTGCCTGCAGGAAGCCCTCAGCCAGCCTGAATACCAGAGTCTTCGGCTTTCGGCTTTGGATGCTGTCACTTCTTCCATGATGCCAGGTCGTCAGGGGTATACAACATGCAGCCGATGCCATTGCATCAGTCTTTCTTGCCGTGTGGTGCTAGAAGCAAAAGCAGTTCGCAAGTGCCGGTCGGCCGTCTCCTGAAATTTTTGTTTTCGAGTTTCAGACCCAAAGTCTTCAAAAAAGATAAGTACACCGTTGGGGATCCTTTTTCTTGCTCCAACCGATGTCAGTATAAGTAAACAATTGGCTTGCCTGTGGAAAGCAAATACCTCATGGAGAGTTTCATTCTTACTGCATCCCCTGTTTAGGCCCAGACCATGAAGTCCCTCGCTGTCGGTTTTGTGCCTTTTTCAACCCCCAAACTATTCGTCGTCAGGCTATATTTGCAGCCAATTACTTTCGTACTCGATCACAGTCCTCCGAAATGGCTTAGTTAAGCCATACGACTACCAATCTTCTGAAAAAACATAAAGATAAAGACAGAGACAGACTGGATAGGTCCAAAACTGCTGACATCACTTCTGTTAAGCTAGTCGCCAGTCTGCTGGTACTCAGTGAGGTGCTTTCGCAGCCCCTGATACCCACTACTTCAGATTCGCAGGCCTCTACTGAGACACATTCGGAGTCTGGTAGGCCGCGAGATGCTTCTTCAACTATGGGACCTGCGGATGTCTCTACCTTGGATGGGTCCATAGCCGCTGTGCAGGCACTGGCTTCTGAGGGTGTATTCAGGCCTATAGACATTCATATTAAACCAATGCCGTTGTTTCCATCCAGAAGTTCTGAATCCCTCAGGCCAAAAACTCGCACTACGCCTAGAAAACCAGCAACCAAACTGCAGGGTCAGGCCCATATGCCTCAAAAACAAATGCTTAGAATGGCTGAAGACCTTATAACCTTAATTAGGGGAAGCCAGCCTTCCCCCTCTAAGAGACCTAGAATTGAATTTCTTTCTGATTCTTCTGATCAGGAATCTGATATTTCTGCTCCTTCTGATTACCAAGATTTGCCCTTATCTACATATGAAGATTCTGATGCAGAGGATTCCATTCTCCCTGCTTCCCCTCCAGAAGATCTTTCTTTCGGTGAAACCTTGCATACTGTTAGGGAGCATTTCTGCTGGGATTACTCTGAGTTCAAAAAGAGACTTAGGGAATTCTTACTCCTGCCTCAACACAGGCCTTTAGCTATCCTTCCTGTTCTGGACATTGTAGATGATGCTTTCTTGGAATCTAGCCTTACCCCAGACACTTTACTTCCAGCTCCCAGAAAACCTGACAGGTACTACAGAGTACCTGACTCTCACAAGTTCCTCTTCAAGAATCCTTCTGCGGATCCAGAGACTATTTCCCAGGGACCAAAAGGGATTAAGGCTACTGCTGCCAAAAATCCTACCTCTTCTGATAGAGATTCTAGAGCCTTAGACAGATGGGGTAAAAGGTTTACACTTCTGCTACTTTGGTCATTAGGGCTTTAAATTGCCAGTTTCATATGTTAAAGTATCAGCAGCATATTATGGGACTACTTAAACAGAAAATGCTGTTGATTCCTGACTGTACTGAACACAAAGAATTGCAAAATTTAATGCATTCTGCAGAACAAGTTGGTAAACATACTTTACAATGTGGTTTTGATGCTTTAGAAGCATCTTGCAGGGCTGCTGTCACTGGGTCTGTACTTAGAAGGCATGCTTGGCTTAAGGAACAAAACTTGCCAGATCATGTTAAAGCTAAATTACTGGATGGTCCCTTAAACCAAGACCGCCTTTTTGGCAACAAAGCAGAAGAAGTCCTCAAAAGGATGGAGGAAAAAGCTAAATCTATGCAAACTGTTAAAGATTTACCACAAGTACAGCCTTCCAGATTCAGTAGGCATTGGCCTTCAAAGAACTGGTCTTTTCCAGTCCCTTCCAGGCCTTTTCAGTCCAAACCAGGAACAGCAGACCACCTAGGCTACAGTCTTAGGCTACGCACAGACCTAAGCAGTGGGGGGGGGGTGCTCCCATTTCTAAAGCAGAGAGTAGTAAGCCACCCCCTTTGGAAAAATGGCACATTTACTTAACCTTAACCCTTCCAAGCCCTGCTCAACTACCTGCTCCCTTAGGAGGAAAGCTCGCCCTGCATGCAAAAAAATGGGAACTCATTACCCAGGAAAAATGGGTTTTGAATATAGTTTCCCAAGGATACAGATTCCACATTCCACACACTACCAACCCCAAATGGTTGGCAAGACCTACCCCCAAATCAATGGGTGGAGGCCCAACAGCAGGTTCTCTCTCTTCTCAGTATCAGGACTATTCAACCTGTCCCAGCAGAACAAAGGGGACAAGCTTTTTATTCAAGACTTTTTCTGGTACCCAGAAAAGACAGCTCCTGGCATCCTATCCTGGACCTCTCTATTCTCAACACCTTTCTGGTAGTTCCAAATTTCAAAATACTAACTTTTCAACAGCTTCTTCCTGTGTTAGCCAGGGATGCCTGGCTGGCAACCCAAGACTTAAAGGAAGCTTACCTGCACATCCCAATAAGGGAATCTTGCAGGAAATACCTACGCTTCAGGGCAGGCTCCATGCACTATCAGTTCTCTGCACTTTCCTTTGGCTTATCTACTGCACGCAGGGTATTCACAAAGTGTCTAGCGCCAGCAATTGCATTTTGCAGGCAGAGAAATATTCAAATTTACCCATACTTGGACGATTGTCTGATTCAGGCAGAAAGCCAGGACTTGCTATTACAAAACCTGGCATTCATAAAGAAACTTCTAACCTCACTGGGGTACACAATCAATGAAACAAAATCTCACCTAGTACCCTGCCAACAGGTTGTATTCCTGGGAGCAAGCTTAAACACAACTTCCCAGATGGCATTTCTCACTCTGAAGATACAAGTTTATTTGACAACCTACTTCAAACTATTGACCACAAAACCCCAGCTATCTGCAAGGAAAATACTGCAAGCTCTGGGGTTCATGGCCTCTTGCATTCTACTAATTCCATATGCAAGACTGGATATGAGGAAACTTCAATGGTATCTAAAAAGCCTATGGTGTCATCATTCTCAGGACCTGGAAACAATGATTTCTATCATTCCTTGTATGAAGACAGAGCTCCTTTGGTGGGCAGAGGCCTGCTACCACAACAATGGACTCCCTTTCACTCTACCCCCTACCACCCAAACCCTAACAACAGACGCATCAAACTGCGCATGGGGGTGGGCTCACATGATAGGGCAGTGCATTCAGGGCAAATGGAACCGGAGACAGATGCACCTGCACATCAATCAAAAAGAAATGTTAGCTATACAGAATGCTCTGACAGCCTTCAAAGACCGTATTCTTCCAGGACAACTATTGGTAAAGACAGACAGCACCACAGTTATATTGTACATAAACAAGAAGGGAGAACCCACTCATAACCTCTCTGCAGACTAGCCATGACTCTGTGGAACACAGCCTTGAGCTACCAAATACACCTACAAGCTCAATTCCTGCCAGGCAAACTAAATTCACTGGCAGACGACTTAAGCAGACATCTCATGGACCCACACGAATGGAAACTAGAACCCAAAATATTCAACCACTTGAGGAACAAATGGGGGACTCCAGAGGTAGACCTGTTTGTCTCCCTTCAGAACTACCAATTGAACAAATTCTGCACAAAAACTCCTCATGGTCAAGCTTGGCAAGTGGATGCCCTGTCCTTTACCTGGGAAAGATCTTGGTTTATGCCTTTCCCCCTCTGCCTCTCCTCTCAAAGGTTCTACTAAAGATCAAACAGGACAAGCCAAGGACAATACTGATTGCATCAGACTGGCTACACCAGCACTGCTACACCCTCTTGTGCAATATGACACTGCTGCAACCATGGCACCTGCCTCAGACCCCTTCCCTGCTGTCCCAGCAGGAGGGCCAGATTCTGCACCCTCAGCTTCAAACCCTGAACCTTGCAGTCTGACTAATTCCTTGAGCTCTCCTCTAGCATCCCTGAGTAAGCAGGTGCGGGATGTCATTCTTGAGGCAAGGAGGCCTAGTACTAGAAAATCCTATGCTAAAAAGTGGAAAAGATACTATTCCTGGAGCCAGGCTCATGGGATGGGCATAACGGTGCCCAGCTTACCTCATATTCTACAGTACTTAACAGAAATGCTCCATAAGGGCCTATCTTTCCCATCAATTAAAATTCATGCCTCTGCCATTTCAGCACATTATAATACTGAGCCACCCCTCTTATCTCACCCCTTGCTAAAACAATTCCTTAAAGCGGCCAACATTCTAAGAACCCCCAGGAGATCTCCCACTCCAGCCTGGGATCTTAACTTTGTATTGGAAAAGCTCACTCTTCCCCCCTTTGAGCCAGCTGCAACAGCAGAGTTGAAATTCCTTTCTTGGAAAACAGCCTTCCTTCTAGCCATCACTTCAGCAAGAAGAGTGTCTGAATTACAGGCCTTCATGGCAGTGGAACCCTTCATTATCTTCCATGCGGACAGGGTTTCCCTCAGGACTAATCCTTCCTTTATGACCAAGGTGGTGTCTAGTGTGGCCCTAAATCAGTCCATTCATTTGCCTACTTTTTTCCCTAATCCACAAAAAAAAGGGGAACGAATACTGCACTCTCTGGCCATGCACAGACAACTTAGATTTTATTGGGACAGCCCTAAGCCTCTCAGAAAATCTGAACAGCTGCTAGTTGGCTTTGCTGCAGGGGCAGAGTGGAAGGCCATTTCAAAGCAAACCATTTCCAAACAGATAGCCCATTGCATTTATTTCTGCTACAAGCACCATGGAAACCTACCCCACAGGGGATAAGATCACATTCCACCAGGGCTGCATCTACCTCTGCGGCTTTTCTCAAAGGAGTCCCTACCAGGGACATCCTAGAAGCTGCTACCTGGACTTCTGTACATACCTTCAGCAAGCATTACCACATGCCTATCTTTTCTAAATCCAGAGCTGGATTTGCCACTGCAGTCTTGCAAGGCTTAATAGCTGGCCCTAATGCTCTTTAACTTCCTCCTCCCTTCCTTAGCTTTGGGAGTCAACCCAAATGTGATGACTGTGACAGTGAAACATGAAGAACATAGTACAGTTGTGTACACTTACCATAAATGTAGATGTTTGAGTGTATTTACTGTTGCATTCCTGATTACCCTCCCTCCAGCCCCCTGGCTTCTCTTGGCTCTCCCTTTCCTTCTTGTTTGGTATATTTATTTTTTCTGGCGTATTTGCTTTTTGGTGGGGGTGTACCATACCATCATACCATATAATTACTTCCTATTGTGGGGGCACCTGATATCTGGGGCAAGAAAAACTGATGTAATGGCATCGGCTGCATGTTTTATACCCATGATGACCTAACGTCACGGAAGAAGAGACAGCATCCGATGCAGAAATCCAAATACTCTGGTATTCAGGCTGGCTGAGGGCTACCTGAAGGCAGATAACCTAAATGTGATGACTGCAACAGTGAATACACTCGAACATTTACATTTATGGTAAGTGTACACAACTGTACTTTCTGGCTTCTGGTGATGACTTTGATTACCATATATTTGCTAAGGACTATGTGGTCACTGGACCTAGGCTCAGACTACAGGCAGGTCATCCTTTGATCCTTTCAGTGGCTCTTCCTCCTCACAGCTCCACAAATTTAGAATCAGACATGGATGATGTGGCTTAAATAAGCCAAATCATCTTTCACATGTCATTGATACATTTAACAAGGAGACCATTTTGTGTGCCTACCAGAACCAAAGGTCATCTCGTTTGGTGAGATGCTGAATTTAATGCGTGAGCATTTAATGTGGGCATTGCACAAATAATTTCTTATTCTGAAAGAAGGCTTGAGGAACTGAAGCCCACTATAGAAACTCCAGAAGAAGCTTACTTAGAACTTGATTTTTAGCATTTGGCCTGAAGGAAAAGACTGTCGGAATCATCGGGGGTGAAGAATCCAATACATGCCTCTATATAAAACCCCACGGTATTCACAGGGGTGATATTCATGATGTCACCAGGGTGTCTTAGCTCAATTCAGGAGTCAGTATATTCTTTAATGTGAAGTAGATCAGGGTCTTGGATAGATATGACAAAAAGGTTTATTATTAATGCTACCCTGTCTTTCAGAGCCATAAATTGCTTCACCTAAGTCATAAAGTATTAAGGAAATATTCATAGGAAGATTGAGGACATTGTATATAAGCCACAGGATGAAGCCATGAAAAGGTAAATTACTAGCTTACCTAGACAGCTTCTAAGGTGGGTAATCAATAAATTAAATATAAACATAATGCCATTGGGGCTTGTCATAGTGTGAAGCTACTGCATGGGAAATAGAAGGCATGTATAGCTCAGAAATAGAAGATAAACCAATTGATTAATACCTTCTCAGGCATGAACTTAGTGTATGGTCCATTTCTCAGGAAATATTTAAGAAGCTAGAAAGAACAACAACAGACCAGCTTCTGTTATACACTTATTTCACCTTCCCATATCCAGATATAGAAGATATTATTCTGTTAAAAAATTTACCTTCTGTATGCAACAATCCAAGGTGGGTACACTCAGACAAAAAAAGCCTTTAAGAAGAACCAGACCTGGAGCTACAGCATAGGAAAATGAGGCAGGGGAAGTGAAAGAAGATCCTCTTTTGAGAGAGAACTCATCAGTGCCTTCTATTTCTAGCCTCTCTGCACCCTACTTGACCCTTTCTTTCTCTCGTCTCCCCCATACAGCCAACCTGTTTGGTGGGAGTCTTTCACATTACAAATGGAGTTTGTTTTGTATAAGTACAGACCAATGAGTGAATTAGGTAATTTCATCTGGCTGCAAGATGTCACACAAATCCTCCCTCACACCCTGGGAATACCTCCCATCTCTCCAAATGAGATAAATTCATACAGCTCAATCCATCAGATATAAGTCAAAGGTATAATTCCTAGGCAGGAACAGGTTATATTCTTGGTGTTTTTGATTCCAAAGAGATATTCCTTTAGGGCATACATTAGAGCTTTCTAAGCTCTGATTAAAAAGTGAAGAGTTTCCAAACTCAGCATTTTAATTTCAAGCACTGATCTTTCAAGCTATCCTGGTGACCCTTCACCTAATCGGGCCACAGTTGCACATACCCGTTCATAAGGACCCCGGCCATTTCCTAAGGTTCAGAACATGGCACCACTTCTATGTGTCTTGCTTGCCCCCTGTTTTGTACACAACAACCAGATAATTTACTAAAGTGCTGTACCAGATTAATTTTATATCCTCGAAATACTGAAATATCAAAATTCAGTATGTCGAGGCTATAAAGTGGAAACCTGAAAAGAACAAAAACTCAGAAGAGCAAAATTAAAAATCTCACATACTGGAGATTTTGAATTACTGCTTCTGGTGAACACAAACACACACCTTCCTCCCCACACACAAACACAAGCTCTGTCCTACATAAAAGCTGCACCCCCCTCACACCACCCCTACTTAAATATTTTAACTCCGAGGTCACACTACATACAAAAACATGCAAAACACCACCACACAAGCTACATTCTCCTCGCGCACACACATCACAGTAACAAAACACACCAACACACACCACAGCCCCTACCCAAATCCTTAACACATAAACACTTACCTGAATCCATAACCACAGCGAAACACCAGAAGCACTAATTCAAAATCTTTGGTATGCAAGATTTTGAATTTCGTGCTTCTGAGTTTTCGTTCTTTTCAGGTTTCCACTTTATGGGCTCGAAATACTGAAATTTGATTTTTCAGTATTTCGAGCTTCTAAAGTGAATCCCTGTACCTATATATGTCAACCTCAGTACCTGCTTACCCTTATCAGTATCATTACCTCATCAAGGTAGCTTCCAGTGGGGAGAATCAAAGGCCCATTAGATTAACAGTACTCCAGAGGGGGCATGGAAGTAACCTTTTCTTCTTTATGCCAGTGAAGATGGTCCAAGTGGCATTTAACAAGATTATTCAATTACTAGCCATTTATCCTTACCATCAAAACAAATGGGAAAGGATTTTTTCTATCTTCTGGATGTTCATAGGCAACTGAGATATTATTTCACAAGAAACAAATTATTCAGTCAACTTAAGACGTTGTTTTTATCCTTCATGCCAAACAAGCAGTGCAAGTATGTCTGTAAACAAGCAGTATCCAAATGGCTACCAAACTATATCATAGGTTTATAGGTTCATAGGTGTGTACTAAGCTAATCGCCCTGGGCCTTTACAAGCCTAGCCATAGGATTACCCTGGCATAGTGCCACCCGACCTTAGTTCCCAGTGCCTCTGTCAAGTAGAGTCACTGGAGTTATCGCTGGGGTGAAATTTCTGTTTTCCATCCACTCATCAAGATTTTTCTTGAAGAGAGTCAGTGAGTTGCTCTGCTTTACGTGTATGGGAAGTCCATTCCATAGCATGGGCAGTCTCTGGGTTATGAACCTGTTCCTCCAACATGTCTGAAAAGGTATATGCACTATTACCACTGTCTTGCGATCCTGGAGTTAGTATATATAGTAAGGGAGGGTGTGAGGGGGCATAGCCCCCCAGCTATTTTAAATGTTGTAAACCATAGACATGGATAATTACAAGTTGAATGAATAACTCTTTCCAGAAGATAATATATACCCAAACTACAACCCCACACCCCCAACTATATATACTAACTACAGGATTGCACTACAATGGGAATAGGGCATATACCTTTTTAGAGTAAATGAGTTTCAGTCGAACAAGTTTTCAGTGATGTGAGCTTTCAGTGAATTGTGCTCAGGCAATTCATTTTCAGTGAAATGAGACTTTCGACGAAATGAGTTTCAGTGCAATGTGTTTTCTATCAAACAAAGAAGACCCATATATATATATATATATATATATATATATATATATATATATATATATATATGCATATATATATTCTGGCATTTTTCCCCAGAAGGGTGGGAGCAAGGAAAAAGTAACTTGGGTTTGTAGGCTCCTTAGTCTGTTGAAAAGAGAATTGCTTTGTTTATTCCCATGACAAAACACACATACTAGTGGCAATCCAGTTCAAAAAGAACTCTGTTGATTTATCTATGGACTATCCAATGTATCAAGCTAGGAAGAAGACCTACTTGACACCGAGTATTTCAGATGACTGAAAGCTTTGTAAGTTATAAGTGATGAAAGACATCCACTTGCAGCTAATTTTCATGGTAAAGAAATTTTATTTCAACAGTGACTAGTCAAACTGTTTTAGTTTTGGTAAGTATACCCACACATTTATGCCAGTTCATCAGACAAGATCATATTGAAAGCGATGGTAATCTCTTTGGTTGTCCAACCACGTTTGTAGAGCAAAAAATCCAGAGGAAATATTCTGTATAGAGTTCAGTAAGGTATTTCCTTTTTGTTTTCATTGTAGTTTTGTGATTGAATGAATAAGGCTTGTAATGGGCTATACAGTGTGGTAAATGGGTTTGAAATGAGAAGGTCACTGTACAGAAAACATAGTATTAAAAAGGATCACTCAGAAAACAGGGCAGCAAATAGACCTGGTCCCAGATTTATTTCATGCTTTCATATCAGACTGTCTAGAATGGAATACATACTTCATTCCACATGAGATTATGACTTTAACAGGATGGATCTATAATTGAGCATGAACGATATGATCATGTGTCTACTAATCTCCCTTGATGGTTCCAAAAGTAACAGCTGAGTTTCACTACTAAATAACACAATTTTCCCCTCATTTTAGAAGAATGCATGGATGGATTGAAATGTAAAAGGTGAAGTCATATCAGGGCCTAGACAGGGGAACAATATACAGGTAATCATGCCATGTATATTAATGGTACCAAGGAATGTGCCAAAGTTATGCAGATGTCTAGCATGATGGTGTTTTTCAAAGAGTTGTTGTTTCTTTCGGCTTTTCCCGGTTAGGGGTCGCCACAGTGGAACTCCGGTCCTCTAATGATTGGCAGTTGATTTTTACGTACCGGGTTGCCAGCCCTGATGCACAACCTTCAACGAAGGTACACCCATTCACGCATGTCTCCACGCCGAAGACGCTCTAGCTGAGAGTCGAACCGGACAGTGTCTTATTGTAAGGTGACAACGCTACTGCAGCACCACCACCGCGGCACTGTGAGGCGACAATGCTACCGCAGCACCACCATTTTGACTATATGGAGAAGATACTGCCACAACATATAATGATATTAATCTTAGCATGGAAATCTGTGTCTACTCCTGAAATTAGATTTATATATGAAAAGTGATTAAGTTGAAGCGGTAAGATAAGGTTTAAATCATAAGCTCTAAATAGCTATACCTTTTAGATACAATTTCCTAACCATAATAACAAGTAGACAGTGGTGATAATTACCGTGGAGTGGCAGCATATCAGACACGGTGCAAGTAAAGATCACATTATGCACATTGTGGGAAGTTATCTAGTATTAGTTAAAGATCTAACAGTGGGAATTGGTGCATGGAGTTTCCTATCTCTACTGTACTTCAGTGATTGTCAGATAATAAACCCATTAACAAGAACAACACTGAAGAATATTGCTAGCTGAAAATCCTCAAATTTTCATCTTATGGTCTTGTGTTTTTTTTAATAAACATATGCATGCATTTGTCTGGATTTGTGATTGAAAAGCTAGCTTATAGACTGGAAAAACTAATTTTTACTTATCCCTATAGGATCCTAGCAGCTCTGCTTTGGCCATTTGTGCAATAATATTCAGTTAGCTTTAACTCAAAGTCTGTAAAAGAGGTTATTGTGGTGAGGGCTTTGCCCCTGCTTGATGTTCACTAATCTGTGCTGATGCAGTGGTAAAACTGCTTTGTATGTGAGGTGTGAGGGCTTCCCTTACAGAAATAAACTTTTTAGGGCAATCAGTTGTCAGACTAATCACAGCCAAATCCAGAATACTCAACATCGGGAGTTACCTCCTGCATCAAGGGAGTACCTGTCAAGGTTCTGACAGTTATTCATCTGAAAGACAATACTGCAAAGCAAGAACCACTGAAAGCCACTTTCAGCATGCATTAACAACTGTATTTTTTACTTTTTTCTCTATTGCTGTGAGACTTTTGAGTTGATAGAGATTGAGGCCCTTTGTTCTATGATGTTATGGTATGTCTAGGAGGGTGGGGTCTTTCCTGACTCAAAAGTTCAATGTTGACCACTACGGTAAACAAAATAAGGAGACAGGGATAGCAACTGATCTGGATTGCTAAATGACTAAGGCCTGTGCCATTTTTGGTTAGGAACCCCTTATGTCTCTCTAGTTGAGTGATATGTTTTAATTAGTACATGCCATTCCATTACAGAATGTTGTATTCAATAATTGGGCCAAGTAAGATGTTATTACAGCAGAAATAAAATTTGGTTTACTATCATAATATTGACTCACAGGCTGTAAAGTCAGAATATGGTCGACACACCTTCTCGGATGTCATACTGCCGAATTCTGGTATAACCGAAACAAATACTGAACATCGAAACTCCCTACCTCTCTGGACCCAGGAACAGGTGCTAATATGGGTCCGGAAGGAAGCAAGGTAGTAGACTTAGGAAAGTTGGTGTTCAACATGTGTTGTGCCGGATCTAGGAGATCGTGCAGGTGGATCTGACCACCTGTGGGTCAACATAATGATAGTGAACAGTAAAACTTTTCTAGATTTGGATCAAACAGCATTTATTAGTGCTTGGGCTAAATAGAAGGATTTTCTAACTGCAGTAGAGATACGATGATCAAAGAACTGTGGGTTATCCATAAGAGTGCCTAGATTTGTAAAACTTATAAGACTAAAGAGTCAGTGGCTGGCCTCAGAATAGCTGTTCTCCAGACTTCAGGGAATATCCTATTGCAAGGCTCAATAAGAAGCTTAATATATGTTTCAATAGGCCATACTTGGCACTAATGAATAAGTCTCCTGGCATATTGTCAGGGTCTGTGGATGTGTTGTTCTTTGTTTTAGGAATAGCTGCTTGGACCTGTTCCGTAGTTATTTTAGAGGGATAAGGGACTGAGGAATTAGGGGGCAATTATCACAATATATGCGATGAAGTTCATCCTATATTTGTGGGCACGGGTATCAGTCATTTTTGGGTGGATCACAGTAGGTGGTATTATTGCAAGTCAATTCTAAACATTGAAGAGTGTTGCTTCTTGATTTTCTAAGATTGTCAAAGAAGGATTTATAATTACTTTTTATATCACTGACCATTCCGAGGGCATTATCAGTGCTCTGACTCCTAGATAATGCCTTAAGTTCCTTGCTAACATGTCTGACTAGTCTGAGTGCATAATTCTGTCTTTTCTGACTGCTACCTTAAGTTCTCTGCATGCATGACTGAGTGTCCCTCAAGGTGTGGCAGTATGTGAAAGTCTATAAGAACTTAACTCATGCTTCCTTTTTTGTAAAGTTTATTTATACAAGAGTTCTGTAATGAAGATTTGCTTTTAAATTCTCCTGTCTATTAGGTATGGGGGGCACTGTTTTGGTAAAGGCTTTGCTTCTGTTTGTATGGTCAGTGTGAGTAGACATGTAGTGGACTTTATTTAAGTAGGTGTGGGAGGTTCGGTTTTGAGAACTCTATTAATACTATTTGTTTTGGAGGGGGGGTACCTCCAGCCTTACATCATCAATTTATTGTCTGATTTGTTGATGGAAGATAACACCTCTAGATTTGTACTGGTCTATGTAGAAAGATCAAATGACCAGATAATTGAAATGATAAGATTGACTCTCGGAATATCGAACCGGCTTCTCATCTGGAAGCTGACATCACAGAAAACAGTGTTTTTGCCCTTTCCCCAATGTGGAGCAATCTTAGAGTCAGTATATATAATAGGCAAGGGGTGGGGGTGCAGGGAGCTTGCCCACTTGCAAAAATAATTTTGTTTGTGAATCTGGCTACCAGAGGGGAAGTGGGTTCAACCTTCTGAGATTTGATCTTGTCTGTTTTGATTATCTGGTCATTTGATCTAATGACATAGATCTAATCTGTACAAAAGAAGGACAAAGTTTAGAGTATTATTTCCTTTAGTAGGTATGGTTGCCATATGTTCACCATAGTTCACATTTGGATAGTCAGGGAAGTAGGTATGCTCCCACATGTAATGTAAGTAAGCCAGTTTATTGCATGGTAATTGAAGTCACCTAGACTTAATGCATTTGTGGTTATAGAGATATTAGCTATTTTGCTAATGTATATATCATGGTCGGTGTGAGACATAGTGGCTGATCTATAGCTTGCTATGAAGTATAAGTTGATTTTGTTTATGGTAACTTGGATTTACACACTTTCAAACAGTTGCCCACATCTTTGATACACGCTAAACTCAATATTAATTAAAACTAAATCAGACACATCCTTCATGTTGGAGTGATCAGTTCTATACACAGTTCTGGTAATAAGTCTCCCAGGTGAACAGTGTTATGCAGCTGTATTCATCAACAGTTAAGCAGCTCAAAGCAGTACAGATTACAGCAAGGAAAGATAACCAGCAGCCAATGGAAACTCTCAACTAATAAGCAATTCTAAGCTTGAAGTATTGACAAGCAGCACACATGTCAGTAGTTATGTATAAGTAGATAATGCATTTTCTAGCAATTATGGGATCAGATATGTAGTCAATTCCTGTGAATTAATCACTCTCTGGAGGGCAGTGTTGTAGAAATCCTGTCATATAAGGGCAAAACCCTGTACTACAGTAGAAATTATAGCAAGGTTAATACAACAAACAGCCATTGCAAACCCTCAATGTTCCTTCACTTTCAGTACATAATAGCCAAGAAAATTGTAAATTAACATTCTTATACAACAGAAAACTTGCTAAATAGTTTTAAGCTCACAACACAAGTCTCAATATTATCCATTAATAAGTAATGCAATGTTTTCCAGGACTCAAATCTCTAGTAATTTACAGTGAATCAGTTTACTAGCTGAACAGTGGTATGTAACTATTTAAGATTATGAATTTGTTCTGAGTAATTTCGAAAATTTTGTTTAGTTTGGAAAGTAGACATGCCAATAAAAAAGTATTCTCATTGGTGATTAACAAAGTCTTTGGTTTGAAGGTTTGTAAGAACACTTGGGTTCAAAGTCGTCTGAGTATTTTCTAATTGAATTTGCAAGCTTACTACAATCTGAGATGGATCTTTCTTGGATATTATAATTACAGCTGGACTAAAAAATATCAAAATTTAATAAGACACCTGTTCTACAACATTATATATGAGTACTACAGCAAAAAAAAAAAAATCTATGCCATATTGGGAGAAAAGAACCAAAACACTTCGGTATATTCTGAGTTTTCATTATACTAGGAAACATTCAAGCTCAAGATTGTTGCACTCGGTTTTCTTTCTTTTTTATTTTTTTTTATAAGTATGTTCATTCCAGTCACCTCCTGTAATGAAGTAGTGATTCATAAACCTGTTTAAAAATGATGGATCCCAAGAAATCTGTCTGGTTTGAACAGTTAGCATATGCAATGAGGAGGCGGGCTGGTTTGTCCAAATGAGGAAGTGTAAGCATAGTTTAGAAAAGTCACCCATGTATGTCACCAGGTAGTACCGCAATAGATAATTGAACTCTTGATTAGAATAGCTAAACCAGACTTATTCTTACAGTTACCTGCTTCTACTGGGTTATCACAATATTAACATCAGAATTATAAAATGAGTACAAAACAGCTTCCTGTTAAAGTGAGCATGAGCATCTCTAAGGTTCCAAGATAAAAAAAAAAATTGTATGGTTCAAGAAATGTAAAACTAAAAGAAGTGGTAAACTTAAGATGGAGTAGGAAGGTAAAGCGTATTATGCCCATGCAAGTAAAGCAATTGTATAAATAAAATGTGTGGCATAAAGCCACCCTGATGGAACTATCAAATCAAGTAAAGTGATATTGAACCTACTCTGTTCCAACCCATATCCTGTATGTCCAAAATCATTTGGGAATGGAATTACTGCATCTGTGATAGGAGGAAAAATTGTAATTAATAACAATAAAAATGTACAAAGTACTCTAATGGCTATACATAAAAGGTGCTAAACTGAAACAACGTCTACCCAAATCCCACAAAGAATATAATTGAACCGTGAATTTCACTGAAAACTTTAAACATAACATGAGGATACTGATACTAAGATCAGATATGAGGGAAGAGTGCATATAATGGGAAAGGTTTCAAAGATGAAATCCTTAAAGCCATCCTATATATTGACATATAAATGGTGCATTTGTCTTTTAAGGTTATACAGTGGGAGATGATAAAATGGGATGTTTAAAGTATGCGAGAACAATATAAACACACAGACCTAAAATTTGAATGTGCAATAGACAAGCACTAAAATAGTATAAACAGATACTTAGCATTTAGCAAAACATCAAGAAATAAATCCTCTAACATATAAAGTAAGAATTAAAATAAATAATTAGCTGTCTAGCTGAAGCTGAAGTTTTAACCCAGAGCATACCTTCAAAGCAAACAATAACGCATTATAATAAGTGATAATAACTAAAGCATAAAATTCTGACTGTTAACCAGGTTTGAAAAATATCCCTGTATCTAAAACACAGTTTCATCATGGTCCCTTAGGGTGATAGACAATCTCTGAGGCATTGTAGTTTTATTCAGAAAATGTAATATCTATAGTCCAGAACTGCAAAGTGAGTTGAGGCTGAACTTTTCTAACAGCAATTAGAGAGACCTGAAGAAAAGCTGCATGAACCAACATATTCTTGTGGGTGAAAATACAGAATACACAGTAAGGAAGTTTGCTGTCTAGCTAAGATTTTAGTCAACTGTATGTCTGCAGAACAGGTGCCAAAACATCATAATAATGATAAATTAACTAAGCATTTAATAAGGAGAATAACCTGGACTGACATTTATTACAACTGCAAATAGAAAGTTTGTTTCTAACAGTGGATTTTCAGCATGGCACTGTATGGTAGGAGGAAAACACTTTAAAGCTGTAATTTTATAGCAGAAATGTTAACATCTTGATGTAAATTGAGGTTGAAATGAGCTAACAACAATTCAGAGTACCTCAAAGTAAATCTGTATCAGCCAGCAGCTGTATCAGAAAGAGAAGTGGACAGAACATCTTCGTTAAAAAGAAATCAAGACCTCAGAAACAAGGCCATAATAAACGGCGGCATCCTCTCTAGTAAGCCAAAAATAGGTATTTTAATCAAAAAACAGTGAAACAAATCTTTCAGCAGCACTGGAAACAATAGATTACACCAGTGAAGTTATTTATAGCAGCCTAAGACTGTGTTCTGTTCTGCATTTTAGTTTATGAGAAATGGTGATCCAGAAACAGTCTATCTGTCTACCTTTATCCACCTAGTAGGATACTTCAGTTGTGATTACATTTGTCCCTCCTCATACCAAGTCAAGACACT